>NC_047514.1:1891269-1966269 GCF_902827115.2 Pseudochaenichthys georgianus | reverse complement strand
CCTCGCTTTTTTGTGTGGTAATTCCACAAAGCGACCTTTGCTAATCTAGGAAAATAAACGAGGCTAGAAGCTTGATGAGCACTTGATGAGCACTTGTTCACTTCATTCGACCTCTATTACATAATTTCTTTTTAAACGTAGAACCCCACTGTTTTATTTCACAAAGCCAGATGAAGCAGTGAACTAAGTTGAGAGGGTGGATTTACAGTAAGGGTCTTGACGCAAGATGTTACCAAGCCGAATTTAAGATCTATATCTAATACGATTTTGTTTGCTTGTAGTCTTTATTTAATTAGGTGAAAATCCCATTGAGATCAAAAAATGTACCAATGACAGAGCCTCCGTACAGTGAAGGCAAACCCGCCCTGGCATACAGGGTACAGTGACGAGTACTTTACAGTTAGTAACAAATGTCAGCGCACTGTGATAGGCGGCATCTAACTTGATGAGGTAATGGGTAGGTGCATTCATATAGATCAAATCACCATAGTCCAGCACAGGTCAAAGGTCACAGAGACTTTTCCTGGCCTCAAGCGAGAAACAGGAAGAAAGAAACCTAGCCTAACCCTCAGCTTTTTAAGCAGGTTAGTGACCTGAAGTTTAAAAGAGAGGCAATCATCAAGCCAGATACCAAGGTATTTATAACAGGCAACCACTTTGAGTACTTTTCCGTGCATAGTAACAATATCCAAAGTTGTTATTATTGTTGTGAAAACTCAATAAAAACATAAGTATAAAAAAAGAAAAAAAGAAGCTTAAGCTCTGCATCTGAATAATATTAAAAACAGCCTGTAATTTAACAACAGCCTCTTTAATGGAGGGACCTGCACAGTACATCACGGTATCATCAGCATACAAATTTAAAGTTGCTTTATCCACATTTTGACTTAAGCTTTTGATATAGATGGAGAATAAAAGTGGACCTAAAACAGAACCTTGTGGTACACCATTAGTAATGTTTAACCACTCAGAAGACAGCCCATCAAAGTGAACACATTGGGACCTTTCAGAGAGGTAGTTCACAAACCACCCCACTGCATGGCTGGACATGCCAATACTGACCAGCCTCTGCTTCAAGATATGATGATCGACGGTATCAAACGCTTTGGACAGGTCAATAAATAGAGCTGCACAACTCTGCTTATTATCTAAGATATTAGCAATATGATTCACCACTTTCATTGTCGCAGTGATGGTGCTGTGTTGCTTTCTGAAGCCTGACTGATGTTTACACAGGATGTCATTTTTACATAAGAACACCTTTACCTGCTCACTCACTAGGCGTTCAAGAACCTGGGCCAGAACTGATCATTTAGAGATGGGCCTATACTTATTTAATAAAGTAGCCTCCCCACCTTTTAGTAGAGGAAGGACATAAGCTGACTTCCATATTTTTGGAATTGTGTTTGTGCTGACGGAGAGGCTAAAAAGAGAAGTAAGAGGTGGTGCAATCAAATCTGCAGCTATCTTTAAAAAGAAAAGTTGCACGGACCAGCCGGTTTCTTAGGATCTAACTTGGTTAAGGCTTCATGAACGGCTTCAATAGTAAAAGGAGAAACACTGAAAGGGTTTTCCACATTTTTCAGAGTCACAGACTGTGGTGTTCACAGTAGCAGAGTTAGAAACAGAATCAAAGCCACAAGACACATTCAGGAAACGGCCAGGCTTTCACCCTCCTCTCTGCAGTTCTGCAATTTGGAGCTGATGTTAAGATCTTCTTTATGTGGTGTAGGACTCAGAAAGCTCTTTTTTAATTTCCTGTACAAATGTTTGACATTTATAATATTTATCACAAGGATAATGTATGTTGACAGATGATGACCATGTTTGTTTCTGTTGCTATAAGTGAGCCAGTGGCTGGCTTTTTCCGCTACTGTGTAAATGTCTAAGTGGATATCCGGTTGGCTTCACAGTAACTTACTTTGCATGTTTTTTTTTTGCACAGTGTATCTAAGAGCAGCTCATTCCTGACTGATGACTGGTTACATCCTCTTCAGTGCTTATCATTGGATGGATAAAATAGTTTTTAGCAATATTGCTGTTATTAATGTTGATGGTTTATCAATGAATAAATACTCATCAGGTTTTCTCATTGTAAGCAATTCAATATATATTTGACTTGTTAAAATTAAGAGATTATGTGTTGTCCCAGTATCTATCGAGTGTATTGAGTTAATGATTGTCCTGATGTTGTCCTTTTAACTCAACTGTGTTTAAAAACTATAACTATTATTGATTATATTATGAATTTTCTTCTCACCCTGCATTTGATATATTTATCATATAAATACCATCATTATGCCAGTTTCAAACCAGAATCAACCAAAAATAAACAAGCATTCATACATTTCATAGCATAAGAAATTCAAAAGTCAAGCAAACAACAACAGACTGCGGGTGTCACTGTAATATATGTATTACTCTTATATTTATATATATATATCTTATATATAAAAGAGTGAACTCACCAGTGCAGCGTTGTGGCGATGCAGAGAGCGGGCGGGGGGAGTAGACTTCAGTGTATGCTGCAGAAGACTGATCTCAGAGCTGGGTGACAGAGTGTCTCCTGAAGGGGCAGTCCTACATCTGACTCATGCTGCCCTGTTCCTTTTTCACAGCTTTTACACAATTTTCAATCAAATTGACATTTTTCTCCAGGCAGAGAAAACCCAGATTGAAGATTTAGGATCGACTTGAGATGAATCTCCAAAATGTATGACCTGTTGAGTAAGAAGGCTTATACTTTACCACCAGTGATGGGGTCGTTACTCAAAGAAAGTAATATATTACTTTACTTCGTTACTCTCTACATAAATCCAATCTAATCCATTTCATGTATATAGCACATATTAAAAACAGAGGGTTTACCGAAGTGCTTCACAGCAAACATAACATATATAAAATATAATATTACAATAATAGATAAAAGGCACATGTGGTACACCCCAAAAATGGTACAATTATTTGTGTATTTACTTTTATTTATTTTTGCTAAACAGTGAATTTATTGTTTTGAAAAGCTCAAGATTATCTGTATTTATTTTGGTGACATTCATATCATTTCATGGTTTATCTGTACTGTTTGAGAAACAGTAATAGTAAGTAGCGCCAAGGTGGAACCTTTGCCAGGTGAGCGGTGTTTAGAGTTCTAGGTGAGGCCCCGATTAATTTATTCCGGTAAACTACTCTGACCTCACTAATTGACCCGACCGAAGTTACTGAGTCTATGTAAGTTTACTGCTTGGCTCAGATCCACCAAACGTCAGCAAGATCTCACCTCTATTAACTCCCCGAAGAACCAGGTTCAATTAACTGCTGTTTCTATTCAGACAACTCTTTTTAATCTGTTTAAGCGATCCCGAAGGATTTTGGTATCAGTAAATGGGGTGTGTTCCTACCTAAACATGTGTGTGGCAGGGTGCAGTCTTACCTTTGAAGCAGGAGAGGAGAGCACAGATTTTCCCTTTTATTGTCCCAATCCAAAAGGTGAGATCAGTTTATTTGAAGAAAAAATAGGTCCAAACCAGTACAGAGTCTTTACCTTTTAACACATTATAATCATACAAAACATATCAAAATGGGGTTATATATTTTGTATCTAAAACCTTAATTCATATTTATTCAAAAGTCCGTGTATGGATCATATATTCCGGATAGCTCTATTAATCACCAGCATAAAACCCATGTATGGATTCCGTTGGCTATAGCAACTTTCGGTATAAAATCATATATTCCGGATAGCTCTATTAACCACCAGCATAACCACTTACCGAGAGCCGTCTAACCCAGCTCTGAAAGACAGAGCCTACCGGGAGAGAGTATACCAGGGGTTTCCCCCCCTCTCCCCTCATGAAAACCAAAAAAGCCAGTCTTTTTATGCTCAAAAAACCGGATAGAAAACCCACAAACACCTCCTCTATACCCAACCAACATATTCTATTGGCTCTGGCATAAGACACACCTTCCCAAGTTTGTGTAAAACAAAACATGACTAGACATATTCTATGACTATGACATAACCACCCTTTTGAGGCCTCAAATGTGTTTCTGCTTAAATCCGGAGCCCCCCTCCCTGCTGTGAGAGGAGAGGAAAGAACCTGCCTACATAAATCATTGTTAGGCCTTACACTCAACTAAACAAACCACTTTGTTTTGTTTATGCTGTAAATATAGAAAAACCTAAAATATGAAGCATTTTCATTGTGGGTTATACAAGAATATAATTGATTATATTTAATTATAACTAACTTTCGTTTTAAGTATTCAACATACTATGAAGCTCTCAACAGCGGTGACGCCTGGGTTATTTTAGGGGGGACACTTCCGCCCCCTCCTCAGAAGCAATCCAGGGTCGCGTTCCAATAGTCCATTTAGTTTAGGACAGAGTACTCCGATACAGTCGGCAAGCGAGATTTTGGATCCCACAGGTGGCCAAACTCATCCTCCCGACGGATCGCTTGAAGCCACCGGGTTCTTCTCCTGGGCTCTGTGCTCCTGTTGGGCAAAATATTAAATTTGAGATTTGGATTTTTAAGCTTGTTAGTTGTACAAAAGGGCACACAGCAGCTCCTGGGCATTTGAATTCCCCTATCCACTATCCCTTAACCCCGTGACGTTTCACTCAGAGGTCAAGGAATAGGAGATAGGGTTCGAATTTAGGAGCTGATTTTTGGATTATCGGAACACAACCCTGGTCTCCACTGGTATTTTTCTTTGTTTTAGGGACTACTAGCAGCAGCTGATCAGCCGACCTCAAAGCCCATGTAGGAGGTCGGAGATGGACAGAGGGGCCAACCCATTGGGTGATTTAAAAACAAACAAATCTTAAAATGAACTCAACATTAAAACATGTAAAACAAAAGTTTAAGAAACCTCACACAACTCAGTTAACACTTTGAAATGGTGATTTTATTTGATCATTTTACAGCACTTCGTTCATATTACACCCTGTATACACCGGCATAAGTTGTAAACTGCATAAAAAACACCATGTGATCTTTGTTTGTCCGTCATTATCGGTTGTTTCTGTGAACAAGCATTGTGGCACAGCATTATCTCCTTTCGTAAAGGATGATCCAGTGTTTCCTATGAACTAAAGGAGATTATAAAGGGAAGCTGAACCTCATTTCCTATCAACTAGACTTAAACAGCTCTTATCATGGCTGCCACTTGGGTACTTCTGAAAATACAGAAGAAAGATGGGCCATAGAAGATATTTGCTGAATTTGACAAACCGCGTATTGGGTTAGAATGGCTGAGTAACACACTTAAGAATAATTGTTCCTGGAGGATTATAAACATTTCAAACTAACAGCACAGGCAGTATATTTTCTACATTGTTCACAGTTGATAGTAAAGGAGTGAGTGGAACAGATGTGTTTGGATTGTCATTAAGAAGAACATAAACACTGTCTCCTTCACAACAGACTGAAAACTACATTTCTGACTGGGCTGACAACACGACCTTGTTTGTTTCACATTATTAACTGCATGTAGAAACAGAGCCTGAACACACCTTGAAATCCCGCCTCTTCCTGGAGCGAATCAAGCATTAACTGGGGTTACCTACTGTAACCCAGCTTCTATGAGTAATGGCGCAGCCCTCTAAGGCTATCGCTATTGGGTTATCCCTCTGCGCCCCCGCGCAGCACTGAAACACTTGTAGTCCACGCCCACCCGCTAGGTGGGCCCCACCCTCGGGCCTCCTTCCGGTATAAATAGGAAGGTGGTCCGGCAATCTGCTCCCATACAATATAACTTTTCTTCAGCTATTCGTAGAGCCAGTGGGGCCCAGCGCTTAGAGGGCTGCGCCATTACTCATAGAAGCTGGGTTACAGTAGGTAACCCCAGTTCTATTTCGTATATGGCTTCGCCCTCTAAGGCTATCGCTATTGGGTTAAGGGCGAAGCATGATGTAGTCTGCGCCCCACTCGGTCCGTCCAGCACTAGAAGCACAGATACACCTGCTCAATAACACATCCCTGCCTGTTGTGCCATGCGTAATGGCACCTCCCCGTCCCTGGAACATAGCAAACATACCTGTTTTCCTGACGGGGTGAAGGCTGGGACAATACATACCGACCGCTGTGAGAAGTAGAGACGAAGGTCCCACCTTATCCTGCGATCATAGAGGGGGAACAGCCGCTCTCTCCGCGCCAGCCAGGTAGGAGAGCGCTCAGCTGGATCCCTGACGTTACTCACTCTAATCAGACACTTCGTACGAAGTGTATTAGAGGAAGGGGAACATCCCTCTGCTACGAGGGGAAAAGGCCGTTCTCTGTGTGCCGAGAGGCGCTCAGCTGGCTCCCTGACGTCACTCACTCTGACAGGACACCCAATACGGGGTGCGTCATAGAGGAAAGGGCAACATCCCTCAAATACAATTGAATAAATGAACAGGGGGAAGACCAAGATGCAGCCGTGCAAATATCTTCCACTGACATTCCTCCGTGCAAAGCCGTGGAGGAGGAATTCCTCTGGTGGAGTGCGCATGTTCTCCGGGGCTCTACCGAGACATACGCCTGCGACACCGCCTCACACTTTTACGCAAAGGGCTGCGAGGGAGTTTCCACACGCTGCATTTCACTCCGTCTCTCATCATGCGGCGCGTACACGCCCAGAGGATGAGAGGTATGTGTATGCTGTCCACACGAGGCGTTATAACGGTGCTCGTGGATTTATTGTGACCGTGTGTAGGAGGCATATCTGGGACAGAGGAATGCCGCAAGCTCTGCAGTTTATAAACCAATAGGTTTAAAACAGCAGGCTTCTGCAGCGAATGAACCACCTCTGGTGTGTCCCCCTGTTGGAAGAGACCCCGGGGGATCATCACGTGACCAGCTGACGCCAACGCCGAGCAGCTGCGTCACGGAGAGGGCTGTGTGGGTTGTGACATGCTTGAGGAGAGCTGTCAGTTCCTCCACTCGCTGCCGCGAGAGCCGCGCTCTGCTGGCTGGCTGAGTTTATCTTCTTCCAATTTCTTATGAAACCCAGGCTTGACAGATGCGATACGAGATGTACCGTCTGGAAAGCCACTTCCTCCCTGGAGCGAGCCAGCAAATAGCAGGTCGTCCAGAGGAAACCACACTCTCATCCCTCCTCTGTGTAGTGGCTCCAGCCTTCTCTACACAAAAATGGGAGGAGCCAGGAAATATCCGAAGGCAGACGATTGTCTGGTCTGATATTCCCTGAAATGAGAAAACGCAGGAATTTCCTGTGTTTCGGGATGAGGGGTACGTGGAAGTATGCATCCTTCAGGTGGAAGTATGCATCCTTCAGGTGGAAGTGTGCATCCTTCAGGTGGAAGTATGCATCCTTCAGGTGGAAGTGAACCAGTCGTCCTGGTGAACACATTCCAGCACCTGTTTGATCGTCAGCATGTGGAATACTGACAGATCGAGGATGTCTCATTGCCCCAGTCTTTTTCGGGATTAGAAAAATAACGGGAGTGAAAACCGCTGATTTTCCTCCCTTTGAGGAACCCTGGAGATATCCTGTTCCAACAGGAGTTCCAGCGGCTCGGATTGGAGCGCAAGACATAGCTTCTGGGAGGACAGGAGTGTTTCCTGTATCCCATTGAACTGTGGGGGGGAGAGGCGAACTGCAGGACGTCTCCTCTGCTGATCAGCCTGCTCATCCATCTGTCCATCAGACCCGCGCGCCGCCACTCTGAGAGCGGGCGCACGTGCTCGAGATGTGTTTTTGGTCGTCATGGTGACGAGCCACGCCAGAGCCCCTTCCGCTGCTGCCCGTGAGGCAACCCAAGGCGGGGGCCTCCACACGCTGCGTCTCACTCCGACTCTCATCATGAGGCGCGTACACGCTCAGGGGATGGATGGAGGTGTGTGCAGTGCTGCCCACATGAAGCATTATAAGTAACGGCGTTCATGTGTTTATTAAGGCCGTGTTTATTAAGGCCGTGTTTATTAAGGCCGTGTGTACGAGGCGTATCTCGGACAGAGGAATGCTGCGAGCTCTGTAGGTTATTAACAGGGGTTACAACCGGCAGGCGTCTGCAGCGAGCCCTGCTGTCTACTTAATCAACAGATTAGTGGCAGCCGGCTTAATTAGCGATCTCTGCAGTTTATTAACCGATAGGTTAAAACTAGCAGAATTCTGCAGCGAGCCCTGACGCCGTGGCGCTGCGGGCGCTGCCGCTGGGGCACGCAGCCTCCCGTGAGGCGAAAGGGCTGTGACGAAGCCTCCACACGCTGCGTTTCACTCCGGCTGTCATCATGAGGCGTGTACACGCTCAGGGGATGAGTGGCGGTGTGTGTCCTGCCCTGTAGGCCGCCGCGGCTTTGTTGTCTGTGCGAATCAACACATGCTGATTCCGCAGCAACGGGGCAAAGTGCTGAATTATTCTCCGTACGGAGATCAATTCCAGCACATTTATGTGGAAAAACATGTGACATGCACGTTCCTCCCCACCCTGAGAGAGATGCGTCTGTGAACACCGAGATGTGTGACGTAACTCTGCCCAGGGGAACCCCCTCTGACAGGACGTGGGGACTTTTCCCGCGTCACCACGCTGCGTGGTATGACACGTTGAAGGAGAGCTGTCAGCGTTTCCACTCTCTGCCGTGAGAGTCGTGCTCTCATGCGGCTGAGTTCAATTCCACCCCCAGGTAAACAATACTCTGGGCTGGAACAGGACAGCTCTTTTCCCAGTTGATCATGAAACCCAGCTTTGACAGATGCGATATGAGTTGTACCGTCTGTAAAGCCGCTTCCTCCCTGGAGCGAGCCAGCAGCAGCAGGTCGTCCAGGTAAAAAGTACTCTCATTCCTCCTCTGTGTAGCGGCTGCAGCGCCGTCTCTACACACTTTGAAAAAGTACGAGGAGCCAGGGTTAGCCGAACGTCAGACGGCCTATTCCCTGGAATGAAAACCTCAGGAATTTCCTGTGTTTCGGAATGATGGCACATGGAAGTAAGTGGGTCTCATTCCCCCTGTCTTTTTCGGGATAAGAAAATAGCGGGAGTAATACCCCTGATTTTCTTCCTCCTGGGGAACCCTGGAAATAGTCTCTTCCAACAGGAGTTCCCGTAGCTCTGCTTGGAGCGCAAGACACTGTTCTCGGGATGTTAGGCATGTCACCTGTATCCCTTTGAACTGTGGGGGGGTGGAGGCGAACTGCAGGGTGTACCCTCTGCTGATCAGCCTGTGCATCCATCCGTCCATCAAACACAGGCGCTGCCACGCCGAGAAACACTCTGACAGCGGGCGCGCCTGTTCGAGATGTGTTGTGGTTGTCATGACGACGAGCCACTCCAAAGCCCTCGAGACAACCCAAGGGCTGTGCGGAGGCCTCCACACGCTGCGTATCACTCCGCCTCGCATCATGAGACGTGTACACGCTCAGAGGATGGATGGAGGTGTGTGCAGTAATATCCACATGAGGCGTTACCACTGCTCTCATGGGCTTATTATGACCGTGTATAGGTGGCGTATCTCGGACAGAAGAATGCCGCGACTGTCTGTGGTTTAATAACCGAAGAGTCATAACCATCAGAAATCTGTCACGAACCATGCCGCCTACTAATCATCAGATTGGAGGCAGTTGGTGTAATTATTGTGCTCCGCAGCTTATTAATCGATAGATTAAATAGCGCAGGCTTTTGTACCGAACCCGGCTGGCTATTAACCGACAGGTCATAGGCAGCCTTCGTCGGTGCGGGACGGTGCCCTGGAGGTGCGGGTCGGTGCCCCAGCCGCCGCTGACGGACGATTCTGACGCCTCGGCTGCTGTTGCTGCTGGTGTCTGTCCGTCTGCCGCCGGGTTGGCTGCTGCTGCTGCCGCGGGTGTCGCTGCTGCTTCACCGCTGGCTGGAGCCATCCGACGTGCTGGCGGATGTCCTCCGCCTGCTCCGAAGCCGCCTTCATGGAATCAACCATGGTCAGGAACTGGGGCCCGAACAGCCCTTCCCAGCTGATCGGAGCGTCCAGTAAGACCTTCCTGACTGGCTCTGTGACCGCTGCCTGCTGTAACCAGAGGTGACGCTGGATCTGTGTCATCCATGCCGTAATCCTCGCCTGGGACACCGCCACGGCTGCGCACAGCGTGAGCGCCGTGCTGGCCCCTTAGCGATCTCCTCCGACTCCTCTGGAACCACGGTGGTGGATCGCTCGACCAACGTCACCACCGATTTGGTCAGCAAAGCGATGTTGTTTGCCGCTGCTGACGCCTGGAACGCACACTGGTGCGCCCGGTCAGCCTGGCGGGCGACATACTGGTCCTTGGGGTCGGCCAACATAGGGCGCCGTCCGGCGACCAAGTTGGCCTGTCTTACCCCGAACAATGCCGTTAAGCTCGGTTCCAGAGCGGGGGTGGTTGGGAAACCCTCCCGTACTCGTGGAACGTGGAGACCTCTACATGCTGCTGCCTTGCCGATTATTTCCGGCAGCTCCAGCATGATGCCTCCCAATGCCGGTAGCGCCGTGGCCACGGAGAAGGGGACCACGTGCTCGACCGCCACCTCTGACTCTCGCTCCGACCCCGTCTCCCCCGTCCGGGGAAGAGGGGGAAGGGGAGTATGGAACGCCCTTTGCGTCACAATTCGCGCGTAGTTTCGCGCGGATTAACGGGGAGGTCCGTTTATTCGCGCGAAACTACGCGCGAATAAGCGGGGAGGTCCGTTTTATAAACGGGGAGGTCCGTTTTATAAACGGGGAAGTCCGTTTAAGTTCAAAGTCTCAGTAACCAATCAGTGAAGAGCAAAACCAGACCAAAGCAATCTGTAGATGAAAAGTTCCTGACATTGTGAGGCTGGAAATTGTACGTTATTCCAGCTTCAGGGGACTATGTATTAATTTGGCTTTCAATATAATAAATATATCAATCAATCTATAACCTGCCTTCATTGTCTTTTAAAATAAAATCGCCTTACCTTATTTTACTGAAGTGAAGGGTATTTGTCTCCTTAAATCACCTTTTAAATGTACTTCTTATAACATGGCATGGTGTAACATATCAAAATGTTCAGTCTCTGGTCTTGCTAGAAATGCAATGTCACTCACCTTAGAGCACTGTCTTATGAGATACTTAGCTTAGAAATCAGATTTTTGGAAAACTTAAAAACTTGTGAAAACACAGATGTACTCATGTCATCCATTTTATTTTGGTGTTTCAGATTTGGTTTACCAACGTTTTTGGTTCACAAAAGTAGTGAAATATATGAATTACACTATAGGCCTATATAAATGTGTTGTTCATGTCTAAAATGAAAATGTGTAAATTAGAATTTGGAGTAAAATAGTTCCATCACTCTACTTTCACCACAGAAAAGTTACATCAGGACTGATCCATGACTTCATATTCCATACTGAGGTTCATGTGATGTGTACAAATACAAATTGAGCATTACAACTATTTATGTTAACATAAGAAACTAACATCTCAATATTTACAATACAGGGTTCATACTTTTTCACCAATGATTTTAAATGACTTTTCCACGACGAAAAAAATTACTCATTCATGTGGCTAGCATGCGCTGCCTCGCCCATATTCTAAATATTGAATATGTTACAACACAGTTTGCATTTAGCATGTCTTGGGTCAATGTCTTTTGATAACCACAATTGGTACTTATTCTTTAGAAGCCATACATTGTTGAAACTGCACTTCCCTGACAGCTTGGCATCTTTATATCAAATAGTAGCTCCTATAGACTAGAGGGCGTGATTGTAAACATCTCTCACCAGCGAAATACTGCCACAGTTGCCATTTTACATTTCATTATACGATACAGTATTTATTATCATTATAGTATTACTATTTCGGCGATTAGATAACATATCAATTATATTTGATGCAACTTTAGTTATATTTCCATGACTTTTCCAAAACATTGGGAAAAATATTACATTCCATGACTTTTCCAGGTTTTTAATGACCGTACGAACCCTGACAATATCGGAACTTTCTCAACCAACTATTCATTCTAAATGTAAAGACAGGGGGAGCAGTGCCATGGTCTTTCTCTGTCTTCCAAGACAGTGGGTCTGGCTACTGTGTAGGTGATGGTGCATGTGCTGCTGGTGGCTGTGTCGGAGGGAGGGAAGTGTGCTAGGCGAGACTTCTTTGCTGGCTGGGTTGATCGTGATGGCTGTGGTGGAGGCCTTTGTACCGAGGTGTATCTTAATCTTGTGGCAGGCACAGATGGAGGTGGAGGCTGCTGTAGTGATGCTGGTCCTCTGGTGAAGGCCCTTGAGCCACGGTAGATCTTGACCTGGGTGCAGGCACAGATGGAGGTTCTTGCTGCTAGGCCCAGGCATCTGTGAAATCGGAAAGAAATATAGGACAATATTTACTACTAAGTTCATTAAAATATAAAGTTCAAGTGGAATGTTTCTCCCCTCTCTCTCTCTCCAACTATGTTTCACCCACACAATGAAAGTACACTATTACTGTAATATTTACCTATCATCAAATGGATCCTTGTTGTTGTTGCTGTATTCTCCAGGTGCTGATGCTCCACCTCCACTGCTGCTAGTGCTACAAGTCTGCTGTGCAGAGCTGCATATTGCATTCCATGACTTTTCCAGGTTTTTAATGACTGTACGAACCCTGACAATATCAGAACTTTCTCAACCAACTATTCATTATAAATGTAAAGACAGGGTCTTTGTCTGTCTTCCAAGACAGTGGGTCTGGCTGCTGTGTAGGTGGGGGTGATGGTGCATGGCAGGGCTCGAGCATAAGGACGTCCCGTCGTAGAAAAATAGTGTCGGGGAGGATACAAAAATAATTGTGGGACGAGTTAAAATAAAAATACCCTGCTAACTCTACTACAAACGGCGATGAAAATGAAACCGACTGCACGTTTTGTGTAGCACACAGTTATTAAACCTCCTTGTCAACATAAACACCATGATAAACACACACGCACAAAACATTCAGAAACCCTCGAAATACACACATGTAGCTACAGCTGGCTGTGCCCGCAAATTTGCGGGTCTAGCTATGTTCTGTTCGCGGGTTGAGTGATGTACAATGGCATCCCGTGGAGGAATTCTGAAATGTTTTACCGTTGCATCACAAAAACGCACAGCAGAACCAGACCCTGGAGCGCCGGCCTCTTTATTTACTTACTCCTCTTCATCCCCTATGGGTGATAAGGCTGAGAAGAGAACCCTCCATTGTATTCAGTCCTGAGCAATATGCTGCCTCTCCCCATGTAGGGATGGGTACCGAGCCCCGGTGTTAAATGGGCCCCGGGCCAGAATTATTAAAGACAGTGGTAACGTTAAACTCCGACGTTATCTGACTTTTTATCGGTACTGGAGACATTTCAAAAATATAAGTCATATGTATTATTGCTACATCCACATTATATCGCAGTTTTAGTTTCACCAACTCCGTTTCTAATATGTAATAAGACTACAACATGTGTCTATGATGTATTTTTGAGCTTTCCAATCCAGACGAGATCTCTCTCTCCCGTCTGGGTGCGAGGGGGCGGGGCCGTTAGTAAAGGTCTCCTGACTGTGTTACAGACTCTCATCCTGGTTAGTGGTTACTCTGGGTTCTGTCTTCAGGACAGTGTTGAATTTTTTTGTTAATTGGATGAGTAATTTTCTCATTTGTGTGTTTGTTTAAATATATTTGGCCTTTGTTTATGTGATTGAATGATTTACTCAAATAAAAAGGTTGATGAATTATCATCTAATGATTTGTATGATGTTTTATTTATCTTAAAGGTCACTTTGATGATTTTAACTCATGATAATGTAGAAAAACTAACATTTTAAATTCGGGACGGTCCACATTAATTTCGGGACGGCTTATATTGTATTTCGGGAATGTTCCGGGAGGATGGGGAAAAAAGTTAGTCGAGAGCCCTGGTGCATGGGCTGCTGGTGGCTGTGTCGGCGGGAGGGAGGGAGGTATGCTAGGCGAGACTTCTTTGCTGGCTGGGTTGATCGTGATGGCTGTGGTGGAGGCCTTTGTACCGAGGTGTATCTTAATCTTGTGGCAGGCACAGATGGAGATGGAGGCTGCTGGTCCTTGGTGGTGGTGGCTCTGGTGAAGGCCGTTGAGCCACGGTAGATCTTGACCTGGGTGCAGGCACAGGTGGAGGTTCTTGCTGCTAGGCCCAGGCAGCTGTGAAATCGGAAAGAAATATAGGACAATAATTACTACTAAGTTCATTAAAATATAAAGTTCAAGTGGAATGTTTCTCAAGCACAAATAACAATGCACAACTCAAAATAAAATGGGGAGCAGGGCTCGCAATTAACGATGTCCCGATGCCCATACAAATTCCTACTGGGACACAAATCTATTTTGTCTGGGACTATTTCGGGACAGTGAATTTTTTTTTTTAAAGTAAACTTCAAAATGGGTGTTATTTGCAAAGTCATTGGGCTGTCAAATCATAGAATGCATTCTACGTCATCCACTCTGCTGCTGACTGCTGCTAGACTCGCACCAATGCAATGGTCACGACAGTTAAAAACAGAAGAAAGAAATGCTGAGGTGGTTGAATAAACAGCCCCCTGTTGCAAGCCCCAATTCTGCCGACTCCCGAAACGAAAACATCCCAAGTCCTGGTCATGATGCACCGTCTTCCACTGTGGTAAATTAGTTGTCTTAAGTGCCAATGTTAGTGCTAACTAACGCTAGCAACTGAAGTGCGCCTTACAATGCATACAAACGTCCTAAAATGCAGTGTCATGTTCTTTTGAAGTTTGTGAAAATGATGTGAAATACAGTTGATCAGAATAAGAGGTGTAGCCTATCATTTTTGTATTTTCTTTGTCAGCCAGTCAGTGAGCAGGCTAGAATCTTTAGCTGCAAAAACGTAAGGCATTCAGCTAATCATTTAGCTTTTCATCTTTTTTTAGTGTTTTACTTTTTTTTGGTCAAGAACGTCAGTCAGATTGGGTAACGATTAGAAAGGGGGTCGCAAGGTAATTTTAGTTTGTCAATCAACTCTGGTATGACAATAATGTGTCATGTTAAGAGAGAGTAACGTTCCAGTTGTTTTTGTGCCTAGGGGCGGGGGGGGGGGGGGTGAATGAGTGAGAGCAAGATGATTGACATTCATGAAGATAGAAGATCAATTTATATTCCTATAGTACTACTGACGACTTGTGAGGATAACTTGTAATTAGAACTGAAAACAGATACATTTATTAAACTGTATTATGGAACTTCTGTTTTTTTATTGTCATTCATACCACTTTTATTGCCAGATAGAGGGTTCCGATCATAAAACACAGAGACCATACAGCCATACCATATTGAATTGAAAAATACAAATCAGAATTCTTCAATGTTGACATGACAATGATACATTAGTCTGGATACTGAGAAACAATAGAAAAACATGTCTTAAAACAACTCTCTTCCCTTCTACTCTAGGAGAGGCAACAGATCAGACTAATATTCATATGTTTAAAAGAATAAGTATTTTAAACTTACATGGTGGACCAGAGTCTATGGTGTGATGATTAAGTGACAAAAAAGTATCAAATTATATGTATTCTGCATAATTGGGGGGGGCGACGATATAAATTTAAATTTGGGACACTGCTGGTTATATCCGGGACAATACAAAGTAGAATTCGGGACAGTTGTGGGACACTGAGGAAAAAAGTTAATTTTGAGCCCTGATGGGGAGGTGGGACAGGAGTCTCTCTCTCTCTCTTACAACCTATTTAACTAAACCCACACAATGAAAGTACACTATTACTGTAATATTTACATTTACCTATCTTCAAATGGATCCTTGTTGTTGTTGTTGTTGTTGTTGTTGTTGCTGCTATATTCTCCAGGTTCTGATGCTCCATCTCCACTCTTGCTAGTGTTACAAGTCTGCTGTGCAGAGCTGGTAATCAGATAATAAGCCTGTTGAACAGGAGAAAAGAATGAAGCAGAGGGAAAGTTGCTGCCGTTTGTGTGGTTGTCCTAGCCAGAATTTATTAAACACATTAATAAATTCACTTACAAATTATATCGGTTCTCTATTTATCTAATCATTCTCTGGTTTGACGCCACATGTATCTCTGCGTTGTGTTGTCGAATGAATATGACTTCCTTCTTGCCAACCAGCTTTATTATCTGTGCAAACAGAATATAAGGAAATGGCTTCACCAGCTTTCTACCTCAATACTTCTCCTCAGTGAGGCCTGAAGCTAACTGAGAATGTAAAAATACATTTAGCCAATCAAAATAACTATGTCTGACATATTGCGTTTTCTAATCAAAAATGGACATGCCATATTATGACTTTCATGAGGGATTAAAGCCGTTTTCATTTACAGTATATAATACGGTGATAACAGATACAGGGATGCAAACTCATCAGGTATGAAAAAGGTGTCAAGGATCCGAGCCCCGGACCCCACGGAATATCGGCTTTAAAATTAGGAATAACAGATGATTTTAGCAGTCAGAACAACTAAAGCAGCAGTGTTACTAAGAACAGAAACGCCAAAGAGTCACATCTAATATAAATATATATAAAAGCATTTATTTTAATTGTGTAGCAGTGAGTTTAACATTTTGGCAGCACTGTTGAGCATTTTGAAAATGTATTTTCATGCCTCTGTGCAAGGCTTAGTCTTTCTATCTTTATAGCCACTGGTGTAAAGTAACTAAGTTCATAAACTCAAGTACTACTTGGGTACAATGTTGAGATACTTGTACTTTATTTAAGTATGTCAATGTTTCTTTTGCTACTTTGTACTTCTAATCCACTACAGTTCAGAGGTACATGGTGTACTTTTCCTCCACTACATGTATTAATACCTTTAGTTACTCTACAGATGTGGATGAATGATGTGAAATATAACCAAGTGTTGAATCAGACTTTAGTTCCACCTGGAGTAAATCCACCAGCTACCCTGCAGTCTACAAAGTACTTCAGACTAGCTGCACCTTCACCAGCTTTGAGAACACTTTCACGATCAATCATTATAAAACATATCATATACATTATTCTGAAATGGACAAATCTGCACAACGACTACTTGTACTGTCGCTACTTTCACTATATTTTGATGAGAATACTTTTGTACTTTCACTTGAGGAACGTTTTGAATGCAGTACTTTTACTGTAACAGAGTATTCCTACACTCTGGTGCTTCTAGTACAAGACCAGAGTACTTCTACTTTTACTGTCGCTACTTTAACTATATGTTGATGATAATACTTTTGTACTTTTATTTGAGGAACATTTTGATTGCAGGATTGTTCCTACATTCTGGTACTTCTACTTTAACTCAAGTACAAGACCTGGGTACTTCTACTTTTACTCAAGTACAAGATATATACTTAATACCACCTCCGTTTATAGCCTATGAAAAAAACTAATAGAAAACGAAGGCTAAAGCTAACGTTAGCAGATAGTGATGCTAGTTAAGTTTGCTCAACGATAATATTGCGACAGAAAAACGTTTCAGTTCTCAGACCGAAATATGACATAATCTGTGTACACACTACTAACCTGTTGAACAGGGGAAATTAATGAAGCAGAGGGAAAGTTGCTGCCATGTGTCTTCTTCTTCTTCTTCTTCTTCTTCTTCTTCTTCTTTCAGACCATGCGGTTTCTTTAACGCTAAACCGGAAGTGAGGCTAAGAACGGCGAATTTAAAGATAACAATACCATTAGCACTCCTAGTGGTGACTTTATGAACTGCAAACAAATTCTAACATTATAAAATGCCTTGAAGGCAGCACACTGTTTGAAGCGCTGCACATTATATAAACTAACGTTACACACGGCAACGACATTAACTGCAAACAGTCGTGACTTGTGTGAAGTGTAACATTAAACAATATATTAACATATTAAATACAACATTTATGACACCACTCGTTCCACTCAGTAACCCTCTTTCCAGCGCTGAGATAGGCTACAGTCATACCAAGAAATGGCTTAGCCCCCACCATGACAAATGATGTTAAAGTAAGGAAAATAAAGTCCACCAACTCGCGGAGTAAATTTCAAAGACAGCAGTTAGTAAGATTGATTTCAGCAGCCACTTGTCTGGAAATACCGAAGACTAGAAACGGTTTTGAAAACTTTTGTCACGTAGTGATTGTCTTCTCAATAGAACATCTTTGATAATGTCTTCTGGCCAATCAGAATCAAGATAACGGCGTGATGTTGTTGCAGGAAGTCCCGACGGAGAATATGTTTGCTGTAGTACATCTATATATACATCGATACAACATTACGTGTTGATAGAAATCAACACGTAATGAAATAAGACCCCACGGTTTGATGATTGATAGGTGTGTGGGCTGTCACACAGAACAATGTTACAATAAACATACATACGTATGTTAAATGGATATATCCACCTTCTTTCATTTATCTTTCCATTCCCACAACAATATACAGAAAGAAATTGCATATTTTGGACATAGTTCGAATGGTGATTAATCTGATTAATTAATTTTTAAACTGTGATTAATCTGATTAAAAATTGTAATCGTTTGACAGCCCTAATAAATATATATGAAAACAAGAGGGACATAATATCACAAAACAATTAATGATGATGATTATTTCAGCCATATGTATAATAGTGTTAATATCTATGAGATTTAAAGTAATAATAATAATAATAATTCCCTGAAAAGCACTAATAACAATACAATAATGGCAAAAATAGCAATTCGATATATAGTACAAATCAATCATTGTCATGTGAAGCAAGGAGTGGTTGCCACAAGCGGGGCTAGTAACTGCACAACATCAATGACAGAGACCATTGTTTAAACAAAGTAATTTATTTAAGGAAAATTCACTCGAATACTACAACATAAAAACATAGGTACACACATATATACACGGCACACTAGAAAAATGTGCAAAGTAGTAGTTTTAAAAAAGGCAATTAGTGTGAGTTCAAAGGCCAAAGAACAGCCTGCGGGGGGCCGCTGGGAAACATGTGTCCGTGACGAAATTAGACAACATTCAATGTTGCTATGAATGACGGTATATTCTGGATGACGTCCAAGATCTCCTCTACGACCAGCAAGAGGATCAACCTGCGGTGAGGTGCTCCATATCCTCATCGCTTAGCAGGTGCTGGTTTCGAGGTACGGTGACCCTCTCTGGCTCCTCCTGAGCATCCTCTCCTGCATCAGCTCTACCCTCTCTCTCTGGCTCCTCCTGAGCATCCTCTCCTGCATCAGCTCTACTCTGTCTCTCTGGCTCCTCCTGAGCAACATCTCCTGCATCAGTTCTACCCTCTCTGTCTGGCTCCTCCTGAGCATCCTCTACTCTGCATCAGCTCTCTCTCTCTGACTCCTCCTGAGCATCCTCTCCTGCATCAGCTCTACCCTCTCTGTCTGGCTCCTCCTGAGCATCCTCTCCTGCATCAGCTCTACTCTCTCTCTCTCTCTGGCTCCTCCTGAGCATCCTCTCCTGCATCAGATCTACCCTCTCTGTCTGGCTCCTCCTGAGCATCTCCTTGTCCTCCACCAAAGAGGCTCTGCATGGCAGAAGTGGTCTGGCCCTGCCGTTCCAGGCAACCTTGGACAAAAAGTTGTATGGGACTCTGGTGTCTTTCGGTCCTCAACCCATGATTGTTCCACTGCTCCAAAAACCCCGTAGGTCATGGTTTATGCGTGGGAGATAATGCATAATGCAGGGGCCCACATGTGCATTTCATTGTCTATGTCTATTATGCCTTCACTCTCCAGGAAGTTGAAGAGGTCGTAATAGACATTGCTCACACCTCGCCACAGGTCACCCCAGAGCCGTTCTATTCTCTGGTTGTGGGTGCTTCTTCCACGGAGAGCACTGCCTCTGTGAGAGCATCTGAAGATGCTCATCAATAGGCAGACAGAGTTGTTTTCGTCCCCATGGTCGGTTCTGACCCTCGAGGGCACGTTTATTCAATTAAATGTCAAACTGTATCACAAAATCCTCTCATAAGCTAAGGGTCTGACAGGCTTGTGGTGGGGGAGGGGTAGAACATGAACAAAATTGAAAAAAGTGTGTGGCGCTCCGAGACTTTGAGAGCGTGTTGCTTAACTTGTGTGGAACCCACGTGCAAAATTTGGGGACCCTGCGACCTTCGACAAGGTCAAAATCGAGGTCAGAGGTCAAATTTGCCTGTCGACAGTACCCTCGACTAGTGCTGCGTACCTGGACTCACATTCAGGTTCAGGTCCGGACTCAAGTCCAGAGGTTCAGGTTCAGGTCCGGACTTATAAGTCCGGACCTGAACCCATGGCTTGTGTCAAGTTGTGTGAGTAACTAAAGTGAACTTATTGTGAGCTAATTATCAATTGAAAATAAACTCATAATCAACTCAAATTCAAACTCGTTAGGTTTATTGTGCTCCCTTCCAACTTGTGTCTACATTTCTCTACAAAGTACAAATGTAAAAAAAAAACTTTTTGCCACTTAGTCTACAAATGACTTATGACAGCAACTACAGTGAACTACTACAAAGTTCAAACATTTATTTCATTTACCAAAGTAAGTAACCAAAGAGTCCCTGAGCTGACTGAGCCTAAATCCCTAAAACGTTGCTGAAAGGTAGAGTGTAGAGTAGACTATACGCATTACACTGTTACACACCTACTATACAGGCTACACTGTAGTGACTGTACAGTCAGAGTGTACTGTACTGTCCGTACACCATGTCATTTATACAACTCTACATGTGTACGTTATACAGTACATACTACATACATAGTGATGTACATAAATACTGTTAGAAATTCAAATCAATGTTGATATGGCGTAATTTTGAATTAAATACACTATTTAATTTAAATCAGTTTTATTCTGAAAAAAACGGAAGTTCACACTATTAACTTAATACTTTTATTCTGAAAATTATTCACTTCCGGTTAGCATTAGCATGTGGCGAAATGCTACGTTTTCAAACCGTGAATCGAAGGTGAAATGACATGTGATGTTGTACACTGGGATTAGCACTCATTTATTGACGCTGAATAACGTTTATCAGGGAATGTTTAAGTAACCACAGACACCAGAATATACGTAAGTGCTAGTTTTTTTGCGAGTCCAAGTACCGGTTCCCGACGTTCCGGTTTTAACCGGACTTGAACCGAAACTTTTTACAAGTCCAGTACCGGTTCGGCGTACCGGTACGCAGCACTACCCTCGACGGTGCAAAGGAATGTCCGACGGCTTTGAGCTTGGTCTTGTTGGATCCGGCTCGGAAAGTACATGCAGATTGATGCCTCTGGTCCAACTAAATGTCAAAGGTTACGCCTTAAAATGTAACAAAACCTTCCCTTAAGGCCTTTTGAGATGCAACTGCTGCATGAGTTTTTAAAGGACTTTGGAAAGGGCTAAAGAGATACTTTTTCACAGGGCATTGTTTTTGCCTTAATGATGGACAAAAAACAAGAATAGACCTGAATAGGGGGACACAATCATGTTTGGACCTCATACTTGTGACGGCTAGTTTAGTTAAATCGTGTGAATGGTATGTAAAAAGTGACTGTCCCATAGGAAGTGATCATTACCCAGTAACATCACACTTGTGTAAATGGATGGAGAAGATGATAGTGTATAGACTATCACATGTCTTAGAACAAAGAGGGTTACTGAGTGGAACGAGTGGTGTCATAAATGTTGTATTTAATATGTTAATATATTGTTTAATGTTACACTTCACACAAGTCACGACTGTTTGCAGTTAATGTCGTTGCCGTGTGTAACGTTAGTTTATATAATGTGCAGCGCTTCAAACAGTGTGCCGCCTTAAAGGCATTTTATAATGTTATAATTTGTTTACAGTTCATAAAGTCACCACTAGGAGTGCTAATGGTATTGTTATCTTTAAATTCGCCGTTCTTAGCCTCACTTCCGGTTTAGCGTTAGAGAAACGGAATGGTCTGAGAGAAGAAGAAGAAGACCACAGACGACAGACACATGGCAGCAACTTTCCCTCTGCTTCATTCATTTCTCCTGTTCAACAGGTTAGTAGTGTGTACACAGATTATGTCATATTTCGATCTAAGAAGTGTCTTTGGAACTGTTTTATCTGTAGTGAACTTTAATGTCATTCTGTGAGCTACGCCACTAGCGTGTGGCTAATGGCGTCCGCTAGCTTCTTTAACACAGGCTGTTGCTCACTGGATAATGTAGCTCTACTATGTGTATGAGTCCCGTGCACTAGTCTGGCTTACATTTCAAGTTTATTCTGTTTGTATAAGTATGTGAAATGCTGGTCTGAGGTCATCATTTTTCATATTATTTAAAAGCTAAAGCGCTAATGCTATGCTAATATTGTGCCTGTACAACAGCCATGTTAAAGTGAGTACAGTCGGGTTGTGTGTGTTATCACTGTATTATACACTGTAAATGAAAAAGGCTTTAATCCCTCATGAAAGTCATAATATGGCATGTGAATTTATGTCCATTTTTTAATAGAAAACGAAATATGTCAGACATAGTTATTTTGATTGGCTAAATGTATTTTTACATTCTCAGTTAGCTTCAGGCCTCACTGAGGAGAAGTATTATGAGGTAGAACGCTGGTGAAGCCATTTCCTTATATTCTGTTTGCACAGATAATAAAGCTGGTTGGCAAGAAGGAAGTCATATTCATTCGACCACACAACACAACGCAGAGATACATAAATAGAGAAAACGGATATAATTTGTAAGTGAATTTATTAATGTGTTTAATTAGGGCTGTGCGATTATGGTAAAAATCATAATCACGATTATTTGGGTCAATAATTGATATCACGATTATTTTGACGATTATTCATTGACCATTTATTGAACTTTAAAACAAATAATATTTTACCAATAAACAAGATCAACAAATATGTTGGAGCGCACTTCCAAAACCATACTAAACATACATTATTAATATGATAAATAAAAATAAATTAGACCAAAATAAATTAAATCAAATATGATGCAGTGCACTGTCACAACCTGCTGAAAACTCCTTAACATGTAGCCAACATTTTGGTAAAACATATTCAACATATTCCACTCAGTTAAACGTTGAAGGCTGGCCAACCGTCATGGTCCAGAAGTAACAGGAAATAAATGTTGAACTACAATTTAAGACCAAATAAAAATGTTTAGACCACCATGGCAAATGCTGGTAGGGCTGCTCATGTCATCTCTTAAAGATGTTTTGCCAGAAACACCAGCCTGTTTACATGGTCTGGTTTCAGAGATGAGCGCAGGCAGGTGACAAGCCACCTGGACTGAAGACCCTCAGCCACGCCCCGACACATGGGGTGACGCCGGCCAATCACAAAGCTTTGATGCGTTCAAGTGCATTATTCTGGCACAGGAAGATTATGTTACAGGACATTAACGATAAAACAGAATGTTGTTGTTCTATTTTTAGACACATCTCGCGATCAACTGGTTGGGCACCCCTGGGCTAGACCATAGGTCTGTTGTGGTAGCACAATCGTCGCAAACCATAATCGCGATTAAAATACGATTAATTGCACAGCCCTATGTTTAATAAATTCTGGCTAGGACAACCACACAAACGGCAGCGACTTTCCCTCTGCTTCATTCTTTTCTCCTGTTCAACAGGCTTATTATCTGATTACCAGCTCTGCACAGCAGACTTGTAGCACTAGCAGCAGTGGAGATGGAGCATCAGAACCTGGAGAATACAGCAACAACAACAAGGATCCATTTGAAGATAGGTAAATGTAAATATTACAGTAATAGTGTACTTTCATTGTGTGGGTTTAGTTAAATAGTTTGTAAGAGAGAGAGAGAGACTCCTGTCCCACCTCCCCATCAGGGCTCAAAATTAACTTTTTTCCTCAGTGTCCCACAACTGTCCCGAATTCTACTTTGTATTGTCCCGGATATAACCAGCAGTGTCCCAAATTTTAATTTATATCGTCGCCCCCCCAATTATGCAGAATACATATAATTTGATACTTTTTTGTCACTTAATCATCACACCATAGACTCTGGTCCACCATGTAAGTTTAAAATACTTATTCTTTTAAACATATGAATATTAGTCTGATCTGTTGCCTCTCCTAGAGTAGAAGGGAAGAGAGTTGTTTTAAGACATGTTTTTCTATTGTTTCTCAGTATCCAGACTAATGTATCATTGTCATGTCAACATTGAAGAATTCTGATTTGTATTTTTCAATTCAATATGGTATGGCTGTATGGTCTCTGTGTTTTATGATCGGAACCCTCTATCTGGCAATAAAAGTGGTATGAATGATAATAAAAAAACAGAAGTTCCATAATACAGTTTAATAAATGTATCTGTTTTCAGTTCTAATTACAAGTTATCCTTACAAGTCGTCAGTAGTACTATAGGAATATAAATTGATCTTCTACTAAAATTACCTTGCGACCCCCTTTCTAATCGTCACCCAATCTGACTGACGTTCTTGACCAAAAAAAAGTAAAACGCTAAATGATTAGCTAAATGCCTTACGTTTTTGCAGCTAAAGATTCTAGCCTGGTCACTAGGGCTGTACCCGAATATTCGACTATTCGAATATTCGTTCGTTGGCCAACTATTCGGGTTTCAATTTCATTATTCGGATATTCGTTTTTTGTTTTTTTTTTAAACAAAAAGATATTTTTCAAACAAATTAATATATTTTTCTAAATGTATGCTATTAATAAAGGCGAATTGCCATATTCTTATACTATATTTATACTTTTGAATTGCACTGTTAAAATGCGGAAATATATACAATCTCAGTCTGTGCTCCTGACTTTGCGTTCACTGTTCACAGCCACGAACGCAAACGGCACGCTTCACCTCGTTTCACCCATAAAATGCCGAAGACTTCAGCTGTGTGGGACCATTTTAAATTGGACGACGGTAAAAAGAAGGCAGTGTGCCAAATATGTGATAAGAAACTGGCCTACCACGGTGGCACAACAACTCTGAAAAGTCACCTGGATGCTGTAGCCTAGCTTAGCTTAGCTGTTGTGAAGTTGCCATGATGAAGCTGCTTTATCCGCCGTTTAAACAGTAACGTTAAACATGATAAAAACGTGCACTTACTTTGCTTGGAAAATAGTTGCAAGCAAGCAACCGAATTGTTTTTTTATATTAGTTTTTTAATTTTATCAGCATAGTGAAAATAATAGGAGTAATGTGGGAACATCTGGGGCTAAGGCAATTATTGGCATAAAGTTGAGTAGCTCAGCCTAATAATACATTGTGGCCATAGGTGCATCCCCACGCATCCCAGCCATCAACATCCTCAACAATACAGCAGACCCTACAGTTAAAAAAAATGATAACGGAGAAAAGAAAGATAGAGATAACAGATGCCATAGTACATTTCATCGCTATGGATATGAGACCCATTTACATAGTCGAAGGCGAAGGCTTCAGGAAATTAATGAAGAAGATGGAGCCCGGCTACACTGTCCCCAAACGCTCCAGTATTTTAGATGCCATGTCTCTGAAGTACAGCGATCACCGAGACCAAATTGTAACTCAGATTGAAAACTCAACTGCCGTAAGTTTTACAACGGACATTTGGACCACCTCGGTGCGTATGGAGGCGTATATGGCTGTCACCTGTCATTTCATAACTCGCGAGTGGAAACTCTGTAACTTTGTTTTGGAAACCAAAGTAATGGAAGTAAACCATACGGGAGTAAATATTGCAGAACAGCTTGGAGAAGTGGCGGACGCCTTTGCCATTCCGAATTATAAGCGAGTAGCCGTTGTCCACGACAATGCCAGCAACATGAAGCTGGCAGCTGAAATATGTGTTTTGTATCTTTGTTTGACTGTTCAGGTTGTAAAATGTTATAGACGGAATGTGGAACCAGATTTGGTCCCCGGGTGCTGCGCTGGGTTAAATGCAGAGGACACATTTAGTTTTAATGTTTGCGAGTACTGATACAATAAATACATATAAATCGTAATAGTATGCTCAATCTGCGCTTCTGCTTAACAGCGTGTTGTCAGGTGTCTCGGATTCGGAGCGTTATGAAACCTTTTGAGGAAAAAAAAAAAATGTGAAAAAAAAAATGTGAAAAAAAAATGTATTAAAAAAAAAATACAAATCTCTCCGCACCGAATATTCGAATATTCGCTGCTGATTACTACCGAATATCCGGAGCCCGAAAAATGGTATTCGGGACAGCCCTACTGACTGGCTGACAAAGAAAATACAAAAATGATAGGCAACACCTCTTATTCTGATCAACTGTATTTCACATCATTTTCACAAACTTCAAAAGAACATGACACTGCATTTTAGGACGTTTGTATGCATTGTAAGGCGCACTTCAGTTGCTAGCGTTAGTTAGCACTAACATTGGCACTTAAGACAACTAATTTACCACAGTGGAAGACGGTGCATCATGACCAGGACTTGGGATGTTTTCGTTTCGGGAGTCGGCAGAATTGGGGCTTGCAACAGGGGGCTGTTTATTCAACCACCTCAGCATTTCTTTCTTCTGTTTTTAACTGTCGTGACCGTTGCATTGGCGCGAGTCTAGCAGCAGTCAGCAGCAGAGTGGATGACGTAGAATGCATTCTATGATTTGACAGCCCAATGACTTTGCACTTTTAATTTTTTTTTCACTGTCCCTAAATAGTCCCAGACAAAATAGATTTGTGTCCCAGTAGGAATTTTTATGGGCATCGGGACATCGTTAATTGCGAGCCCTGCTCCCCATTTTATTTTGAGTTGTGCATTGTTATTTGTGCTTGAGAAACATTCCACTTGAACTTTATATTTTAATGAACTTAGTAGTAAATATTGTCCTATATTTCTTTCCGATTTCACAGATGCCTGGGCCTAGCAGCAAGAACCTCCACCTGTGCCTGCACCCAGGTCAAGATACACCTCGGTACAAAGGCCTTCACCACAGACATCACGATCAACCCAGCCAGCAAAGAAGTCTCGCCTAGCACACCTCCCTCCCTCCCGCCGACACAGCCACCAGCAGCCACCAGCAGCCCATGCACCAGGGCTCTCGACTAACTTTTTTCCCCATCCTCCCGGAACCGCCCCGAAATACAATATAAGCCGTCCCGAAATTAATGTGGACCGTCCCGAATTTAAAATGTTAGTTTTTCTACATTATCATGAGTTAAAATAATTCAAAGTGACCTTTAAGATAAATAAAACATCATACAAATCATTAGATGATAATTCATCAACCTTTTTATTTGAGTAAATCATTCAATCACATAAACAAAGGCCAAATATATTTAAACGAACACACAAATGAGAAAATTACTCATCCAATTAACAAAAAAATTCAACACTGTCCTGAAGACAGAACCCAGAGTAACCACTAACCAGGATGACAGTCTGTAACACAGTCAGGAGACCTTTACTAACGGCCCCGCCCCCTCGCACCCAGACGGGAGAGAGAGATCTCGTCTGGATTGGAAAGCTCAAAAATACATCATAGACACATGTTGTAGTCTTATTACATATTAGAAACGGAGTTGGTGAAACTAAAACTGCGATATAATGTGGATGTAGCAATAATACATATGACTTATATTTTTTAAATGTCTCCAGTACCGATAAAAAGTCAGATAACGTCGGAGCTTAACGTTACCACTGTCTTTAATAATTCTGGCCCGGGGCCCATTTAACACCGGGGCTCGGTACCCATCCCTACATGGGGAGAGGCAGCATATTGCTCAGGACTGAATACAATGGAGGGTTCTCTTCTCAGCCTTATCACCCATAGGGGATGAAGAGGAGTAAGTAAATAAAGAGGCCGGCGCTCCAGGGTCTGGTTCTGCTGTGCGTTTTTGTGATGCAACGGTAAAACATTTCAGAATTCCTCCACGGGATGCCATTGTACATCACTCAACCCGCGAACAGAACATAGCTAGACCCGCAAATTTGCGGGCACAGCCAGCTGTAGCTACATGTGTGTATTTCGAGGGTTTCTGAATGTTTTGTGCGTGTGTGTTTATCATGGTGTTTATGTTGACAAGGAGGTTTAATAACTGTGTGCTACACAAAACGTGCAGTCGGTTTCATTTTCATCGCCGTTTGTAGTAGAGTTAGCAGGGTATTTTTATTTTAACTCGTCCCACAATTATTTTTGTATCCTCCCCGACACTATTTTTCTACGACGGGACGTCCTTATGCTCGAGCCCTGCCATGCACCATCACCCCCACCTACACAGCAGCCAGACCCACTGTCTTGGAAGACAGACAAAGACCCTGTCTTTACATTTATAATGAATAGTTGGTTGAGAAAGTTCTGATATTGTCAGGGTTCGTACAGTCATTAAAAACCTGGAAAAGTCATGGAATGCAATATGCAGCTCTGCACAGCAGACTTGTAGCACTAGCAGCAGTGGAGGTGGAGCATCAGCACCTGGAGAATACAGCAACAACAACAAGGATCCATTTGATGATAGGTAAATATTACAGTAATAGTGTACTTTCATTGTGTGGGTGAAACATAGTTGGAGAGAGAGAGAGGGGAGAAACATTCCACTTGAACTTTATATTTTAATGAACTTAGTAGTAAATATTGTCCTATATTTCTTTCCGATTTCACAGATGCCTGGGCCTAGCAGCAAGAACCTCCATCTGTGCCTGCACCCAGGTCAAGATCTACCGTGGCTCAAGGGCCTTCACCAGAGGACCAGCATCACTACAGCAGCCTCCACCTCCATCTGTGCCTGCCACAAGATTAAGATACACCTCGGTACAAAGGCCTCCACCACAGCCATCACGATCAACCCAGCCAGCAAAGAAGTCTCGCCTAGCACACCTCCCTCCCTCCGACACAGCCACCAGCAGCACATGCACCATCACCTACACAGTAGCCAGACCCACTGTCTTGGAAGACAGACAAAGACCATGGCACTGCTCCCCCTGTCTTTACATTTAGAATGAATAGTTGGTTGAGAAAGTTCCGATATTGTCAGGGTTCGTACGGTCATTAAAAACCTGGAAAAGTCATGGAATGTAATATTTTTCCCAATGTTTTGGAAAAGTCATGGAAATATAACTAAAGTTGCATCAAATATAATTGATATGTTATCTAATCGCCGAAATAGTAATACTATAATGATAATAAATACTGTATCGTATAATGAAATGTAAAATGGCAACTGTGGCAGTATTTCGCTGGTGAGAGATGTTTACAATCACGCCCTCTAGTCTATAGGAGCTACTATTTGATATAAAGATGCCAGGGAAGTGCAGTTTCAACAATGTATGGCTTCTAAAGAATAAGTACCAATTGTGGTTATCAAAAGACATTGACCCAAGACGTGCTAAATGCAAACTGTGTTGTAACATATTCAATATTTAGAATATGGGCGAGGCAGCGCATGCTACCCACATGAATGAGTAATTTTTTTCGTCGTGGAAAAGTCATTTAAAATCATTGGTGAAAAAGTATGAACCCTGTATTGTAAATATTGAGATGTTAGTTTCTTATGTTAACATAAATAGTTGGTTAAAAAAAAAAGTTGTAATGCTCAATTTGTATTTGTACACATCACATGAACCTCAGTATGGAATATGAAGTCATGGATCAGTCCTGATGTAACTTTTCTGTGGTGAAAGTAGAGTGATGGAACTATTTTACTCCAAATTCTAATTTACACATTTTCATTTTAGACATGAACAACACATTTATATAGGCCTATAGTGTAATTCATATATTTCACTACTTTTGTGAACCAAAAACGTTGGTAAACCAAATCTGAAACACCAAAATAAAATGGATGACATGAGTACATCTGTGTTTTCACAAGTTTTTAAGTTTTCCAAAAATCTGATTTCTAAGCTAAGTATCTCATAAGACAGTGCTCTAAGGTGAGTGACATTGCATTTCTAGCAAGACCAGAGACTGAACATTTTGATATGTTACACCATGCCATGTTATAAGAAGTACATTTAAAAGGTGATTTAAGGAGACAAATACCCTTCACTTCAGTAAAATAAGGTAAGGCGATTTTATTTTAAAAGACAATGAAGGCAGGTTATAGATTGATTGATATATTTATTATATTGAAAGCCAAATTAATACATAGTCCCCTGAAGCTGGAATAACGTACAATTTCCAGCCTCACAATGTCAGGAACTTTTCATCTACAGATTGCTTTGGTCTGGTTTTGCTCTTCACTGATTGGTTACTGAGACTTTGAACTTAAACGGACCTCCCCGTTTATAAAACGGACCTCCCCGTTTATTCGCGCGTAGTTTCGCGCGAATAAACGGACCTCCCCGTTAATCCGCGCGAAACTACGCGCGAATTGTGACGCAAAGGGCGTTCCATAAGCCGCATGGCGAGCCCTGGATGGAGGCGGGGAAGGAGTCGTCCGACTCCTGCCCCCCACTCGCCTCCATAAACAGGCTGTCCTGGATGGGCACCTGCCCACCCCAGACGTCTTGAGGACATGCGACCTGCTGGCTGAGAGCCGCGTCCGCGTGCTCTGGCCCCAGACAGGCTGCGCATATCGGATGCAAAACATAGCTCATAATGTAGCCTGTATTGCACGAAGGGCACATACGGACACACTCTTTATTGCTCATGCTGTTGCTTTCTCGTGCTTCAGTAAACTGCTGGTTGCTGAAGAAAAGAGGGAGCAGATTGCCGGACCACCTTCCTATTTATACCGGAAGGAGGCCCGAGGGTGGGGCCCACCTAGCGGGTGGGCGTGGACTACAAGTGTTTCAGTGCTGCGCGGGGGCGCAGAGGGATAACCCAATAGCGATAGCCTTAGAGGGCGAAGCCATATACGAAATAGAACAGCCCCTCCTTCTTCTTCCTGATATCAAACAAGGTCAGTCCTCTGAGTGCCGTGCCTCAGAGGGAGAATAACGCAGAAACTAATTCAACCGCACCAGGGAAAACTCTGCTGTTCCATCTGTCGGAAGATCCGGTGACTATTCCCTGTGGACACAGCTACTGTTTGAGCTGTATTAAAAACTACTGGGTGAATGTGAAGCTGCTTCGGAAGGAGGTGGAGGCCATCAATCTCTCTGCTGATCAACAATCTTCAGGAGAAGCTGCAGGAGGAGATCGCTGAGCTGGACCGACTTTCACACACAGAGGACCACACCCAGTTCCTGCAGAGTTACAGCAGGTTATCACGTCTGAGTGAAGCTACAGACTCCTCCAGCATCACGGCTCGTTCCCTGAAGTACACTGAGGACGTGACTGCAGCTGTGTCAGAGGTCAGAGATAAACTACAGGATATTGTTAGTGAGGAACGGGCCACGATGTCGATAACAGAGACTCCAGAGACAGAGCCCAAGAACAGGACTGAATTCCTCAAATATGCGTGTGATATCAGACTGGATCAGAACACAAGGAACAAACATATCAGCTCTCAGGCTTACATTGCAGGATTCAGCTTGAATACCGATGAATGGTGTGCTCACCCAGACAGTTTCTCTGACTGGGCTCAGGTTTTGTGTAGAGAGAGTCTGACTGGATGTTGTTACTGGGAGGTGGAGGTAAAAGTGAGTGTTTTGGTTGCTGTTGCATACAAGAGTATTAGCAGAAAAGGAGATGAAAGTTTTTTTGGAGACAATGAAAAGTCTTGGGCTTTGGAGTGTTCCAATGACGGTTATAAATTCAGACATAACGCAATCAGAACATCGATCTCAGGTCCTAAGCCCTCCAGAGTAGGAGTGTACCTGGATCACAGTGCAGGCGTTCTCTCCTTCTACAGCGTCTCTGAAACCATGACTCTCCTCCACAGAGTCCACACCACATTCACTGAGCCGCTCTGTCCTGGGTTTGGTCTGCATAGGGATGGAGCCTCTGTTGAAATCTGTAAAGATTTCAACACAGGAGACTCAAACCCATAGATGGGAAACACCACACGACAACTTTCCATTTTCTCAGATATATATTCTTTTTTTAGTCTGATGAAAGCTGGAGAACACCAGAAAAGATGAAGGGAAGGATGCAGCAGCAGAACCATGTGTGTTCATCTGTGCAGCCATGGTGAGTCTCACTGCTCACTGGAAGGGAGTTTTCCTCTTCTTTCTTTTATTTTACATTTATTTTATTATTCTCTAAGGTCAAATGTTAGATTACTAACCAAACAATTGCAAAAAAGGAAATATTGAAAATGTTATGAACACATATTTTAAAGAGTAAATACATTTCTGAAATACCCACAAATAACCCTGATAGTTTGGCGAGGGATGATGAAAACATATGATTTGGGATATTTCTTGTTCTTCATGTACTAAGATTTTATTATGAATGTGTTTTGTTATTGTGTAAATAACTGTGTTGTCTGAGGCGGTGTGAGACCATGTGTGAGACCTGATTTGTGAATAGAAGATCAGCAGTGTGGGATATCTTTGGTAATAAATAACTGACCTGAATACATCCAGTTTCCTAATAGATTGATATGGATTATTGAAACTGTAACGTGTTATTTTGATTTGTAAAGTCCTTCTGTTGAATGTTCATTTTTATTGTTGCTGTAATATTCTTGTTACTCTTTCTGTTCTTCTGCTCGTGCCTAATGCAGACCTAAATCCTCTTTATCATATCACATAATTAAAATCAATCATTAAATAAATAATAAAACGTTTTCTGAATGGATCAATATTTTGGGGTATTTTTTAACACTGATATCATTCATTTCTCAAACATCTTAACACTTCATATTATTTCTGTATTCAAGATTATTGGCCACCAACCCCCTAATTTACGTTGTACATTTGTATAGTAATACTAATAATATGATTAGTGATAATACAAGACAAAAAAACAAGGCGAGCCAGCAACCACCTTCTGTCAACATTTTTAAAATGGTGGTGGCGAAGTCGATAGGGACTTGGCTTGGCAACTGGAAGTTCAAGTCCCGGCAAGACCAAGGCACCGTTCCCCACACTGCTCCCCGGGCGCCTTTCAAAATGGCAGCTCACTGCTCCTAACACTAGGATGGGTCAAATGCAGAGAAACAATTTCCCCACGAGGGATTAATAAAAGTCCATCTTTTTTTCTTTTCTTTTTTTATCAAATGCAATGGAAATAAATCTGAGAGAATAGAAATATCAAAAATATGTGTTTGACTTAAGTGTATTGTGTAAGACAACAGAACAATATGACCTTTGAGAAGAAGAACATTTTTTTTTTTTAATGTGTAATGGTTGCTCGCACTCACCGTCCACACGTATTAATGAATCCCATTAGTATGATTTTATGAAAATATTTCAGATAAATAAAACTTTATACAATAAATGCATAACTGATAGGCCTTCACATATATCACTGTGCATATCAACATTAAAACATGTACACAAGTTTAAGAAAGCCCAAACAACTCAGTTAACACTTTGAAATGGTGATTTTATTTGATCCTTTTACAGCACTTCGTTCATATTACTGTATACACCGGAATAAGTTGTAAACTGCATGAAAAAACACCATGTGATCTTTGTTTGTCAGTCATTATCGGTTGTTTCTGTGAACAAGCATTGTGGCACAGCATTATCTCCTTTCCTTTCGTAAAGGATGATCCTGTGTTTCCTATAAAGGAGATTATAAAGGGAAACTGAACCTCATATCCTATCAACTAGAGGATTTAAACGGCTCTTATCATGGCTGCCACTTACTTAGTCTGAAAATACAGAAAACAAGGTGGGCCATGAGAAGATATTTGCTGAATTTGACAAATGGCGTATATTGGGTTAGAAATGCTGAGTAACACAAATAAGAATAATAGTTCCTGGAGGATTATAAACATTTCAAACTAACAGCACAGGCAGTATATGTTCTACATTGTTCACAGTTAGAAATAGCTAGTGGGAATGCTTTATGCTGAAAAGCTGACGCTAAACTGCTATGCTGAAATGTAATTTGTAAGAAGAAAGTGAAGAATTTAGATTGAAATGATACATGAACACTGGGGGCTTGAATGTGTGATGAGAGAAGAAAAAAAAGTAAAAAGGCTTGGAAAAGCAGCAGAATATTTTAACTGCAAACTTTTGAACTAACTTGATGGTGAATAATCTGTCGCTATGCCAACGGCATTTGATGACATCCCATAATACGCTTAGATGCGTTGATGGCTGCATCGTTACCAAACCTGTGAAGTTTTGGGCTGTTTGGAGCATTTTCACTGAAGTTATGAGAAAACCGTGTTTCATGGCGAGCATAGTGTTGCCATGGCAACGGCATTTGAAGAAATTTCCAAACGGTCCCGTAGATGTCTTCACGGCTGGACTGTTAGACATATGGTGAGATGTCAGATTTGACGTAGAGCTGTTGAGGCATGGAGAGAGGTGATATACAGGTGAAGATTGTGGGACGACCGGACCGTGTCCATTGTAGCTACAGCGACATCGTGTTTTATGGCGAGGGATGCGTTTCCATGGAAACAGCCTATGGTGAGATCTCAGATTTGGCGTAAAGCTGTTGAGGCATGGACCGGTGATATACAAGCGAAGTTTGGGAGACGATCGGACCGTGTCCATTGGAGTTGCAGCGACATTGTGTTTTATGGCGAGGGATGATATGATGACACCCCATAATTGAAGTAGAGCTGTTGAGGGCAGGACCATTAACCACTATCTGAAGTCTGCTGCTCTGAGCATGTCAGTTGGAGTTATGACATCATCGTGTTCCATGACACAGGTGTTTATATTTGAGCTAACGAAGTGTCCAGAGATCAAAGGTTTCCGTGGTGATCAAATAAATGTGGCAAAGGCTCAAATTTGTTTCACATTTGTAACAGGTTTGTTATTTGACCAAAAAATATGAAGAGTTGGAAGATTGAAAATGTTATTATTATTATTAGGATTATTTGTAGGTCATTGAAAAGTAGAATCATTTAGAAAGATGTGAACATTGAAGTTTCTATTTTAGAAAAGCTGACACTGTAGTGCATCGCTGGTTTTAAAAGTGATTTATAATAGTCATGTTTAAATATGTGCAATACTTAAAACGTTTATAAAGATCCTCTGAGTGTGTGTCATTAGTTAGCTGATAAAATGTTAGGGATAAATACCTTGACATATTGACTACAAGAGCTTGAATCAAACAAGCAACCTTGTATTTGAAAGATTAACTCACATAGCAACAGTTGCACGTGGTATATAAGTGGTGTGGCTGAGTACTTTAAAGGGTTCATGAATAGAAGGGACTTGAATGTGAAATAAGAACAAGAAAATAAAAGTCTAAATGCATGAAAAAGCAGCAGAATATTTGAACTGAAAACTTTAGAACTAAAAGCATACGTCACCAATAATGTCTAAAATATGTGAAACATGTTGAAGTCAGTATGAAGTCTCCATCAGACGGAAAATAATAGGCTGAGACAGTCTGTTAAACCACGTCCATTGACCACGTCATTAGTCTGCTGCTCTAACTATGTCAATTGGAGTTATGACATCATCGTGTTCCATGACACAGGTGTTTATATTTGAGCTAACGACGTGTCCAGAGATCAAAGGTTTCCATGGTGATCAGTGAGAGGAGAGCATTTTCATTGTTCTGAATGAGAGATAAAACTGTTACATGTGAACGTTTTGTTGAAGAACCGTAACAAATATCGGTGAAATTTCAAATGTCAAGGAACTTGAGCATCTGAAGTGTACTTTTTGTGTACTTTCGGGTTAATAATGTGGCCTTTTTGGCAGATTAACTAAAGGTGTGCGGCTGCTGTGGTGGCGAAAGGTGAGGCTGAACATACAATGGGGTTTAATGGAGACATGTTGAACGTTGTTGTCACTTCATGCCCTCAAGAGGCATTTTGTTTAATTATTTTGCTTAATTTTTTTTTATCTTTCAAGCTTCGATATGTTTTCCTACGCTTGTCATGAAAAATTATGTCTCAGGAATGTATCACCTCTTTGCCAAGGTCTGAACAATATCTCTAAAAGTAAGAATCAGATTAGCAGTTGAAGTTGCATGAAGATTGTTGAAGTCTGAAGAGTTAAAAGCATCAATCTGGTGCACTTTGAGAGCAAAATTAAGAGATCTATGGATACATCTCTCAACACCCATATGAAACAGAACTGTAAGCAGATGTTTCTTTATGGATATTTTACAAATCACTTAAACTGTATTCTTGTTTTGTCATAGTATTTCATAACTGTTTTTCATTTATTCTCTCTGGCTGTCCATCTCATTATGTTCACATAGAAACTATCTGTCAATAGGAATATCATTCAGAAGAATTATAATTTCATGCAAAAATCTGTCACAAAAAGAGATTGCACATTTAAATTCAGGTGTTGTTATGGCCACATCAGTGGCCAAACGGCCACATTTATTTACTGCTGCAAATACGTTCAAACATGCTGTAGACACGTAAAGCAGTGGCAACTATGCCACCATTTCAGCTGACTTTTTCTCAGAAATACTGTCCATAACATCCATATATTTCAGTGCTAGGTTGATGCTTAGCTAAGCTAACTATGAAACACTTTAACTGACAGGACTCAGGATCAACTGTGTACTGTAAGGTAGCTTCTAGCTAGAGAGCTTTCTTTGAAATCACCAGGTAACGCTAAAAAACATAACATTTAGATGACAAAGTGTTTATTTAATATATCTGGCTAGCTATAGCTACTTGCTAACGGTTTAGCTTACCCCCGCGATTCAAAGTAATGTCAAATTAGCTGTAATTTATGCTTTGCTTACATGTTCGCATAACTTTTAGTTTACTGACATTGACATAACTTGTTTGCCTGGCTCAAGTGGTGGCTCTGGGTTTGTTGTGTGAGCCACCACTTGAGAATTGTCATCTTTTTTAAGAATTGTTTTCTTATGTCCATCTTTAAAAACTTTGAGTTTGACTGATAGTTTATTTTAAACATTGTCACAGCTCACAGGATAGGTACCTGTCAGCTAATAAGACAGATGTTTATTTCCATTCAACTCTCTGGTTGGTCTGGTGTCTTGCCTCTGTTGCATTCACTGAACACGGGACATTACAATCCTGCCGGCCTCTCATGATAAGGTTCAGCCTGGTAAAGCACGGTTAATGCATTTTTTGCTAGGGGGCCCTTAGTGGCTGCGGGGTTTAATGGGTCGGGCCGGCTCTGATTGAATGAATAAATGTTTAACCAGGATCACCTCTTCTGTGAATGTTTTTTAAAATAATTCCTGCTTAAAAAGTCATATGAGCAGTTGTCTTAAAGTCATGATGTTACACAGTAAGTGCTGCTCCAGTGTTGGTTTGTGGTCCGCCATTAAAACCGAAAGAGGAAATCAATTTACATTTGGGATATTTTTTTAATAATGACATCCTTTTTTTTACCTTAAAACTTCACTGACCACAAAACTATTTCATATTATTTCATACACTGTATTATACATGATTAACTCCAACGCCCCCGTCGTATCTCTATAGGAGTCCTGTCCTCAATGTGTTCAGTCAGCTTTTAGTTTTGTATCATAAAAATAAAGCAACACTTTCTCAGAATAAAGCAAAACTATGAGTTTAAAAGAAAAAAAAACTGAGTCAAGCAAAATAAAATAAATTTCAAAAATAAAACTATAAGTTGCAAACAAATCATTTGTGTAATCATGTAAACTCTAAGTCTTTTTTCTTTGTTTTAACATAGGTTTTTGTTTGCAGTTCTTGTTTCTTCTTTCTCAATGATCAGACTTTTGCTCTCGCTGCAGCTCTCTCGTTTGCGCTCCCTCATTTTTTGTTTGAGATTTTGACACAAACCTCCCAGGTGGGCGGGACTTTCAGGGGTGCGTCCCCATTGGCTACTCAGTTTTTGAGTGACAGCCCAGTCCTCCAGCGATTGTACAGTGCAGGCAGCTGCGGTGCGGTAGCTAGCTGAGCGTGGACAGAAGACCCCCAGAAGAACCAGCATTTCAATTATTATAATACTACAAGTGAAATTATATGTAAGTATTGATCATTTGTGTTGTTTGTGCTATACGGTCTATTTCTTTATTGTGTTAAGTGAGAAGTAAAGCTGTGCTATGAAAGTTAGCTTGTACTACTTTCAGATCCATAACAATGCAAGCTAAGTAGCCTAACAGTTAGCTACATAGCTAGCAGTGAGTGAGCGTTCAGACACCGGCGCACACACTCAAACGGACTCGTGTGCCTGACTCTACCAACAGGTTTTCATGATTCTGTTTAGATATGCAAGTATAAGCCATGATAGCTTATTTTATTAACACGCTAATTTGATATGAAAATCAATGGAGGCTGACTTAACTTTGTAGGAAAACCTACCGTCCTTGAGCTGTGTTTTATTTGTTAACTTCATATTTTTCATTTCCTAAAACATTTATTTTCCTCTCATATTAACAGTGTGGATCATTGAGACAGCGTGGCGTCCAGGGTCTTATCCCGTTTCCCCACTTCCTCTGAGGGGACAGCACGGAGGGGGGGCATGAAGAAAGAACTGCACCAGCTTCATCCACGCTGGCGTTACTGTTATCACTGGCTCAGTGTCATTTCATTTGACCAAATGTCTTTACATATACATCATGTAATAGATTTTATTATTATCCACCTTTTTGTTTTATGTCCTTTTATTTAAAACATTCTTAGAGACTTCATCTTCTGGTTCAAATTTCAATAAATGTAATTTGTATAATCACTCTTTTGTCTTTATTCTACATAAAAATATTAGAGATTCCATTCAAATCTGTTGATTAGTCATATCTTCCTCAGGCTAGGAATAGTATGTCACATTTTTAATGCTAAATGTATATCATTTTCTCACAGGATATAGAATGAGACAACACCGGTTTTATCCATTGTGTATGAATGCTTCAGCTCTTCAGACCAACATAGTAAGATGTGATCATGTTCCTAATTGTGTTGACATGCAGCCTAGGTCTGGTCTGTTTAATAAAGCAAATCTGCCACTTTTATATTGCAGAATTTGTTCAATTAAAGCAGTCTTTAATTGTTTGTCCTAAACATAGCAATATATGCTTTTGAAATGTAACATGTCTTTGAAAAATAATAGTATACAGTTTATATTGTGTATCACCTTTAGCTTGAAAATACAGATGTGTTTTTTTAATCTATAAAATAAATAGACAGACACTTTATCAATCCCAAATTGGGAAATTATTTAACAGCAGCTGTGTGTTCAGGTATTAAAATATTTAAAGTTGGAATAAAGTATGAACTACACATCACAAGTATAATGCACAGCAATCCATAAAATAAGTCCGATATGTTCATGAAAACCTCCCAGGAGACACCAACACTAATGTGGCCGAGTGGACTCCGGAGTTTGCTGCATGAGTTGTACTGTCTGATCTGTGGTGTAGTGGTCTGTCACTCAAAAGCTGAGTAGCCAATAGGGACACACGCCTGAAAGTCCCGCCCACCTGGGATGTTTGTGTCAAAATCTCAAACGACAAATGAGGGAGCGCAAACGAGAGAGCTGCAGCGAGAGCAAAAGTCTAATCATTGAGAAAGAAGAAACAAGAACTGCAAACAAAAACCTATGTTAAAACAAAGAAAAAAGACTTATAGTTTACATGATTACACAAATGATTTGTTTGCAATTTATAGTTTTATTTTTGAAATTAATTTTATTTTGCTTGACTTCGTTTTTTTTCTTTTAAACTCATAGTTTTGCTTTATTCTGAGAAAGTGTTGCTTTATCTTTATGATACAAAACTAATCCCACAGTTAATCGGCGTTCAGGCAGGGAGCGCGTGCGCGAGCCTCGAGGAGAGGTGGACAGCAGTGGAGAGAGAAGAAAAGAGTGCATATACTTGTGTTCTTCTGCACATAGTTTTTGATTAAATTGACGAGTAGATGAGAGGGGGAAAAAAAGTATAAAGTATTGATCCTATTGGCTCTAGTATCGATATTTTGAAACGTAACGTAATATCAGAAGTATTGATATTTTGGGATCGATCCGCCCACCCCTAATGCTGATGTAAAGTTGCATCAGCAGAGGAGCAGACCAGACGCACGATAGCTTCTGTGCTCTCATTTCCATTTTTTGAACATACAATTATTTATCTGTTGTTGGACTAAGGCAGACATGGCGACGGAGACAACGAAAGGTGTGGAACAAGTTGCAGTGGGTAAGAATATAATATATATTATATTATATATATAATATAATATTTTGACTTATACGTCATATGGCAAGTTGTCGTAAAGTCATGATGTTACACAGTAAGTGCTGCGTCAGTGCTGGTTTGTTGTCCGCCACTAAAACCGAAGAAGGAGGCACGGTAAATCAATTTAAAAATAAAGGGTCTTTTTTAACAAGGACATCATTTTTTTCCAAAATGCCTTAAAACTTCACTGACCACAAAACTACTTCATATTATTTCATAAACTGTATTATACATGATTAAGCCAGTAACCATCTCTTTCATAAGAGTTGTAATACATTTTTGACTAATAGGTCATATGAGAAGTTGTTTTAAACTCATAATGTTTCACAGTAAGTACAGTAAGTGGCAGTATGCTTCTTCATCGTTGGTTTTGTAGTCCGCCGTTGAAACCGAGGAAGAAGAAGAAGGTCGATCAGTCGATTGCCGATTGCATCGAGCTGCGGCTGTACCTTTATATATACAGTCTATGGGCTGTACTGATGTAAAGTTGCATTTCAGCAGTAGAGGAGCAGACCCGACGCACGATAGCTTCTGTGCTCTCATTTCCATTTTTTGAATACAAAATAATTTATCTGTCGTTGGACTAAGGCAGACATGGCGACGGAGATAACGAAAGGTGTGGAACAAGTTTCAGTGGGTAAGAATAAAAAGAGCTAGTCACATAGCTAGCTAGTAGGGCCTGGCTCATTGCATCAGGTGCAGTGATGCTAGCCGTTAGCATTCAAGCTAACGCTGATTCCTGAACATACGTGTCTGGTTTTAATATACATTTATATGGTGTAGTTCTACACAGTAATTCAGCTTATGTGCGGGTTTCATATTAACTTGCAGGTGAAAATTGAGCCACACAGAGGCTACTTTGGGATAATATTTAGCCATTACCAGGGCCGTATCCAGGATTTCCTAAATACCGAGGTCCAAACATGCCAGGGGGGTTCGGAGGATACCCCCCGAGATTTTTGGGATTTTCATGATCTAGTTAGGTGCTTTTTAAGTCCTGTGGGGGGTCACAGATTGGATAATATATTGATTTCAAACCATGTCAGTGGGCTGACAATGTCAGCATAAATTATTTTTAAAGTGTAATACATAAGAATCAGTTGATTGTTACTATTACTGATCTGGACATGCAGAAGAGGCTAAAATGATCACAAAACATTGTCAACATTCATTTTCCATGTCTCTCTCCTTTCCATAACCTGCAGCCTCTCTTCCATCTTCTTTAGTCTCTCCGTCTTCTTCCTGTTCTTTACTCTCTCTGTCCTCTACTCTTTCTCAATCTCTCCCTCGTTGTTCACTGTTTGCTCCTCCTCACTTGTCGCTCCTGCCAGTGAATTAAAAGCAATTCAGCCATTTAGTTCATTTCACTTGTTTGTTTGCATTCTTTTTTTATTTAAATCTGTTTTGTTTGATTCTCAAAAGAGAACAACGATGTAAGCAAATGGTGTTTTATACAATTTTATGTTATGACATCATAACTGCAATAGATGTATGTTTTTAAAATTATGCCTATTATAAATGAAGACTATTGTTATAGATACATAGTTAGATAAATAGATGGGCTTATTAAGCCTACATTATTTTGTGTGACTCCAGTTCCTCCCTGACTCCCATCACTTTCTCTCTCTCTCTCTTTCTCAATGCCTGTCCTGTCTCTTCCTTACCAAAGCTGAGCATCGACTGACGTAGTCTTTTCATTATATCTGAGTTAGTGTAAAAAGAAAACAATACAATGTTATATCTTCAATGTTTTACTCAAATTGAAATGAAAGAAAAGCATTACAACGTTTGTTAAAAGGGAATCCTTCTGACATTGGATGAATGTAATTCACGTTAGCTCTCTAGCTAGTTTATTCACGCAATTTAAACCAAAGTATAGCCTATAGCTGCAATATAAGTTAGTGTGCATGTAGTCGGACGTCCACTGACTAACGTACAGCGTTCACAAGCAGCCCGCTGGACTCAGATCTCTAGATACCTCATCACTCCTCCGCTGCTCCGGTACATGGCTGCGGAGGTTTGTTGATACATGTCGTCTTCTTCTGTTTGCTTTAATCGAGGCTACGTAGTTATGCAGCGCCCCCATGGTCAGTAAATGGAAGTAATACAAATAACCCCGTTTAGTGCAATTATTTCACAAGTTTTGTTATATACACAGCTCGGAAAATATTACCGAGGTCCGGACCTCGGTGACCTCAATGGTAGCCATGGCCATGACAGCTGTCAGTTTGCCGGGCAGCTAAAGGCTACGTCAGGCATTCAACGTTACCTGGGGTCCCTTTCCCTCCTTTGTTGTGTCTTTTAGTCAACAGGCATGTAGAAAGTCAGCATGATCCTCTTCTCCACTACATATTACGTTAATTCTATCATATTTTATTCGTTGGTAATGGTTTCAGTTTCGTCTTTAGTATAGCACCATATGCAAGGTGAGTGGTGTAAAGTAACTAAGTATATTTACTCAAGTACTGCACCTAAGTTCAATTGTGAGATACTTATACTTTATTTGAGTACTCCAGAATAATATATATGATATGTTTTATAATCAGGGCTGCACATAACTGGTGCGCATGCCACCCCCCCCCCCCCCCCCCCCCCCATGTAGTGGAGTAGAAGTACACGATGTACCTCTGAATTGTAGTGGAGTAGAAGTACAAAGTAGCACAACATTGAATTACTCAAGTAAAGTACCTTAAAAGTTACAGTACTTAAATGTACTTAGTTACTTTACACCACTGGTTATGAGATCTGCACCCTCTTTGCTTTGGAGGAGTGGGGATCGAAGCACTGACTCTCTTTCTGCTTCACAGGAGAGCTGTATGTGTCGGACAAATGTGGCAGCGACCAGGATGGGGACGGCACGGAGGCGAAACCATTCAAAACTCCTCTCGGGGTAAAATGATATCTGTTATGTCATTTAATTGTCTTATAATATTGTACAATTGTAGGGAAATGTTTCATGTCACAGGATGTATTGTTAGTTGTAGCCAAATAATGTAAACCAAGCCATTTCTACTGTGTATTTTGCACATGTCTGCCCACCACATACACGGCACAGAATGTATTTTTCCTAGTAATTTGTCATATTTTTGTCCTAACTTAGTTTTTTTAATTTGTATTTCTTGAAAACATTTATTGTTACAGATTTTCTAAGTTCTATAATTGCTGCTTTTTTAAAACGTACTTTCCCTGATATGTTTAGGACATTATACACCAAATCAAATTCCTTATGTGTGAAACCAACTTGGCAATACAACTGATTCTGATATATTAGATAACTAACTGATATTTGCTCGAGTGGTTCATTATCTCATTGTGTTTATTGATAAATCCTCACAGGCTCTGATGTCCGCGGGGAAGGTGCCGTTCCCGACCGTCTACGTAGAATCACAGAAGGAGGGAGAGGTTTGTTGAAGAGAAAAAATACTTTATCAAAGCTGCGTACAACAGAAATGTTAGTGTGGTTTGAGATTGTTAAAAAAAATAAGTCTATTTGCTACAGTTTCCTACACTGTTTTAATACACCACTGTACATGGTATACATTTACCTATCATGCTATTTTTAGGCAATAGCATAGGTCTCTGATATATAGAAAACATGTCTATGAAGTGTTTTGTTCAAAATACCAAACAGATCACCCATTCTAGCCATGCCTCATATCCCTCTATTTCACTTCCTGTTTCAAAAGTGCTGATTTGGGTATAAAGCTTTAAAAAAAATTATTAAAAAAAAGGAGGGTCTGAGCTCATGCGGGACCCGGCAGCTACCGTCTAAACTAAATGCTGCCGTGATGAAACGCCATATCATGGATTATCAAGGATTCTCTCTGAAACAGTCTGGAGCTCAAAGGCTTTCTCTCTTGCCGGTTACACCACAAGGTGAGTTCCTTTCTACTTCCTGCTTCTTCACACACATGCTCTCCAGTACAGGTTAGCTCTGAGTGTTAGCGATGCTAATGTAAACACCGACCATATTACGTCCAAAACAGTCGGGCATTGTTTCTGATAGCAACGTTTCTGATTGGGCCGTGGGTCCACATTTCAGATATTACGTCATATCGGACGCACATCTGGATCAGCTCCGTTGTTCCTCGTTTTTAGAGATTTGGGTACGGAGGAAAAGAGAGAGGGTTTTATTTCCTGACGCTGCGTGAGTTCCCCGACACACCGGGGACACATAGTTATGTATAAAAGACATCACAAAGTGCATTTTGCATGATCGGTCCCCTTTAACTTCTTATGGTTATTCTTTTTTATTTACAAGCCCCTTTGTATTTCTCCTTTTTCCGCTTCCTCAGCGTTGGGCGGTGATCTCTAAGACGCAAATGAAGAACGCCAAGAAGGCCTTTGAACGCGAGCAGATCAAGTCTGATGGCAAAGAAAAGAAGGAGGTGTGTTCTCTCAACATCCGCTCCTACAACAGCCCTAAACTGTAATTCTTGTACACGATGAAGAAGTGTGTCTCCATGTCTGTTGTTGCAGGCGGAGGACACTGAGAGGAGAGAGAAGAACTTGGACGAAGCCAAGAAGATCACCATTGAGAAGGACCCCAGCCTGCCTGAGCCTGAAACGGTACGCCATATTCTTTCTACTGCAATATATATGCTCTGTCTCAATATGGACACTTCCCTTAGTACGCTAAGGCTAAAGGTTTTTCACCGAGGGCTGGGCCGCTCAATAGAGGTATACTGCCTCATAAGTTAAGTTAGCAAAATCAATATAATGTGGGTAAATTATTCTTGATACTTGAAAATGCTTTAAGAAACAAACTGCCTACATGCCAGCTCTCCATAGGGTTTCATTTCTTTTGTCAGCAGCTCATTCCTTAAAACAGAATCTTCAGATTGCTTATAATAAGAGGAACTATGAAGGGTAGATTTCAAGGTTATGTAGATAAGTCATTGGGCTTTTTTCAACGTTAGAAAATGTTTTCAACTTTAAAAGCTGTGCTAACTAACACATGAATACTGTTTGATATATTTGTACGTAAATATTTAAAAAGTACAATATAAGACAAGCACAAGTTTAATTTGTGGGCCATATTTCATTATACTTTTTTAATTGGCTGAGGGCCGATTTCAAAATGCCTTGCGGGCCGCATTTGGCCCCCGGGCCGTAGTTTGGACACCCGTGATGTGTCTCAAATCGCACATGGCTGCTGTGTCCTCACCATTGTTAGCTAGCTAATAACAATCGTTTCGAGTCCCAAATAATTTACAGACTGCTCAATTAACCGTGGCTCCTTTACCACACCAGTATTCTTGTCTGTACCAAAGAAGTACCCTACCCCAAATGCAGCTGTGCCCTAGTGTGCTTATGACCTTAAGTGTGTTTTTCAGGTTAAAATCCATCATCTGGAGGCCAAGAGAGGTCAGAGGGTCAAAGTGTTTGGATGGGTGCATCGCCTCAGGAGACAGGGTGAGGAGATGACAGATTTACGTTGTTCATAAAAACATCTAAAAAATGAAACATCTCCAGGTTTTTTTGGCATATTCTTTTTTGTTTCTGCCTTCCAGTTGAAAAGGCAACACTTGAATTAAGGATATCTTAGTTTTGAACTTGATTGTTTGATGTTTTTTGTCTCTTACAGGAAAGAACCTGATGTTTATCGTGCTGAGAGACGGGACTGGTTTCCTCCAGTGTGTCCTCTCTAATAAACTGGTACAACTTAATAACTTTGCTTTTTACACTCTTATAAACAACTTTAAGAATTTATATTAAATCATAAAGTGCTGTACTTTTCCCTTTGTGTTGTAATATAATAATTAAAGAAAAAAGACAGATTGTATTTTGGAGAGCTTACTTTGGTCACCAGAGTAAGCTCTCCCTCTGAGGCTACCTCACACTGACTTGTTGCCTCCTCCCTGTCCTCAGTGTCAGTGCTTCAACGGCCTGGTGTTGTCCACAGAGAGCACCGTCGGTCTGTACGGCACCGTCACTGCAGTGCCCGAGGGGAAGCAGGTAAACACACACACACCTGCTGCACGACACACACACCCTGCTGCACGACACACACAACCTGCATTACGTGTTTATGCACAGAAGGAAACAGGGTGCATAAGGAATGAGGTTATGCAGGAAGTCAGACGTGTTATATTAACTATATTAGCCTGGTAATAATTATAACTAGGGCTGCACACCAAATTGAACAATTCTATTCAAATTGCAATGCAGTCGAATGCAATATTTGAATTGTAGAAAGCTTCACATACTGTATTGTCAAGCTGCTGATATTCCGGACTACAAATAGTTTTCTACAGACTTACATAAATACTCCATAATCATTTTTAATGTATTTTATAATGATAATAAGAATTATGTTCCTCCAAGATTGGTAATCATATCACAATTTGCAATCAATATAATCGTACATTTTCTAAATCGTGCAGCCCTGTGTATTAACATACAACCAACATCTAAGATGATATCTGGGCTCGTATCTCAAAGTCAATATCAACTCTTTATATATCCAAGCTCCAACAGAGAGAATAGACACATAATTACTTAGAAATAACAGATTCATGGATATTCAAAACTGCAACTGAAGGGATAGAAGTGCATCTGCTTCTCCTAAGATCTCAAAGGTCCCCTATTACACTGATTTCCTTCAATATATTACAGGTCTCAGATTTATACAAAACATGTCTCTGATTGGCTGAAACACCAAACAGATCATTGCAGCATTACCCATAATCCCCTCTGTTTTTAGCCCCAAATAAAAATGCGTTGGCCACCATGGCAAATGCTGCTCATGTCGTCCCTTAAAGAAGTTTTGCTAGAAACTAGGGCTGCTCGATTATGGCAAAAATCCTAATCTCGATTATTTTGGTCAATAATTGATGTCACGATTATTAAAAACGATTATCCATTTACTTTGAAAACATCAATTTAGTGGAGAAAAAAATGTTTGAACAGTTGATTTCCCTGAACTTTAAATATAACTCAACTGAAAAACCAATAAAAAAAAGAATCATAATAATAAAAAAATAATCGTTATATTTCAATTACGTTGTTTTTCGTCATCGTTGCAAGCCATAATCGTAGTTGCGATTTAAAATACGATTAATTGAGCAGCCCTACTTTAAAGTTTGTTTTGTTAAAAAAAGAAAGTGAATGAGGAGGGTCGTCAGTGAGTTTTTCTTCCTCTTCCAGGCGCCCGGGGGCCACGAGCTGCACTGTGACTTCTGGGAGCTGATTGGCTTAGCTCCGCCGGGCGGGGCCGACAACCTCCTGAACGAGGAGTCGGACGTGGAGGTGCAGCTGAACAACCGACACATGCTGATCAGAGGAGAGAACGTCTCCAAGGTGCTGCGAGTGCGCTCCACCGTCACGCAGTGCTTCAGAGATCACCTCTTCAGCAAAGGATACTGCGAGGTGAAGAGCCCCCTCTAACCCCCCCCCCCCCACCCCCGATGAGAGGGGAGAAGGAATCGGTAAAGAAAGAGTGAAAGGGGTGTTTCGTCAGCGTTAAGTTAAATGAAGCAAATACAGAGAAACCCCTGGCTATGTGGGTGGAGACAAAAGCAATCGATAACAGGATCTTAGATTGACTATCCAGTAGATTCAATACTCTAATAATAATAATAATAATAATAATAACTCTACTAATAGATAGGTAGACGGACAGACGGACGGACGGACGGATGGACGGACGGACAGACAGACAGTACTTTATTGATCCTAATTTGGGAAATGTTTGCATTGCAGCAGCATAAAAAACAAGGCAATTAATAAGAGAATTTAAGACACTAGAAATAAATAATCCAAAATATTTCTGAAGTAGAAATAAAATAGCTTTAAAAAGTAACAAATATACATGTGGAAATACAAATGTCCAGTAGCAGGATATTGTATATACATTCATTGTGCAAGAAATTAATTATTGAATATTAAATTGAATATAAATGAAGAACAAGAACACGTCTTAGCATTTTAACAATTTTAAACTACAACACCCACTTTTATGATTTTAGTCAATCCTTGAATGTATAATCAAACCTTGAGTAGTTCAAGGTTTGATACATAGTACTTCTACCCCAAAATGGTGTACTTTGACTACATGTATTTAATACCTTTAGTTACTTCGCAGATCTGGATGAATGATGTGAAATATAATCAAGTGTTGAATCAGACTTTAGTTCCACCTGGAGTAAATCCACCAGCTACCCTGCAGTCTACAAAGTCCTTCAGACTAGCTGCACCTTCACCAGCTTTGAGAACACTTTCATGATCAATCATTATAAAACATATCATATATATTATTCTGAAATGGACCAATCTGCACAACGACTACTTTTACTGTCGCTACTTTCACTATATTTTGATGAGAATACTTTTCTACTTTTACTTGAGGAACATTTTGAATGCAGGACTTTTACTGTGACAGAGTATTCCTACACTCTGGTACTTCAGATCTGAGTACTCCTTCCACCTCTGCCCTACGCACCCGCTCTGTTTATGTAATCCTTTGTTGTTGTTGTTGTTGTCCTGTGTGTAGATCACTCCTCCGACCCTGGTGCAGACGCAGGTGGAGGGCGGCTCCACGCTCTTTAACCTGAACTACTTTGGCGAGCAGGCGTACCTGACGCAGTCCTCTCAGCTCTACCTGGAGACCTGCATCCCCGCCCTGGGGGACACCTTCTCCATCTCCCAGTCCTACCGGGCGGAGCAGTCCCGCACCCGCAGACACCTGGCCGAGTGAGCAACTCACACGCACGCACGCACGCACGCGCGCACACACACACGCGCACACACACACACATACACGTAGGAACTGCAAAATGAAGAGGGGAACATGTTGATAATGACCCATGGAGACTGTTTTGTATTCTCTAAGACAGGGGTTTCAAACTCAATTGCATTCCCGGCCACATTAGAATTATTGTTGCACTCAAAAAGGCCGGTTGTAACTTTAAGACAATAAAAAAATATACATATATAAATGTATGATATATATAATGTATTATATTACATTATTGCTTCTGCATCGGATTATTGTCGGATAGGGTAATAACTTGATACATAACTACGTCTGAAAGCAGAAGTCTAGGGCAAATCATTGCAATTCTCTTCAGTGCGCATGTCACAAAACGAAATGCATTGTGGGATATGTAGTTTATGGACATAATGCTTTTGTAAAGCGGCATGTAACCGTATAATAAACAGATTGTATTCTTTGCAAGCTCTTGCTGGCCACATACAATGAGGTTGTGTGTTGGATTTGGTCCATGGGCCTTGAGTTTGACTCCCCTGGTCTAAGAGATCTTACTAAACAATTTTATTTTGATATCATAAGTAAAAGTTGATGAAACTAAGCCTATCGTCCTCCTGCTTTCTGATTTAAATAAATGTCTTTGTGTGTTCAGGTACACTCACATCGAGGCCGAGTGTCCCTTCATCTCTTTTGAAGACCTGCTGAACAGACTGGAGGACCTGGTGTGTGACGTGGTGGACCGAGTGCTGAAGTCCCCCGCCGCTCAGCTGCTCTACGACATCAACCCCGTACGCCGCCTTTTTCTCAATATCTGGGAGTGTGTGCCGAAACAAGTTGATGAAACACAACGACAGCAGATATAATTCTAGAGCGTTGTGAATGTTTTTTCCAATACATCCCAAATGTATAAAAGTTTGACGACAGGCTTTACTTGAAAGCTTTATTTGAAAAAAAATGACACTGATATCTCAACTTACGCTCCATTTTCATCACAACGGTCTTAATAAGCACATCGAAGTTCTTTGATATTAATGTACTAAATATAGTAATTTGTTTCCCCCCCAGAACTTCAAACCACCCAAGAGGCCGTTCAAGAGGATGGCTTACACTGAAGCCATCGAGTGGCTCCGAGAGCACGACATCAAGAAGGAAGACGGCTCCTTCTACGAGTTTGGAGAGGTGACCGCTTAGCACACACACACACACACACACACACACACACACACACACACACACACACACACACACACACACACACACACACACACACACACACACACACACACACACACACACACACACACACACACACACACACACACACACACACACACACACACACACACACACACACACACACACACACACACTTTAGAATGTCTGAGGAGAAACCAAAGTAGGAGGAGAGCGTTTTCATGTCGGACACTGAAGGGTTTGTGAATCATGGCGGAAGTAATCGAAGATCAAGTCACATCATTAGATCTGGAGCACCGCCATTCTCTTGATGTCAAAATCAACTTTATTGTCAATCTTTCAGTTTGTGTGTTCAGACAGAGAGATCGAAATACTGTTTCCCACAATCCCCGAATACAACAACAAAGATACATAAAAATATGTATATACCTACACGTTATGAGTCTACACAATCAAAAGACACATTTATACATAAGCACACATTAAGACCTAAATGAAACACAACGATCCATATATACAAAATAACAGTCACTTCAATATCTTTGAGAATGTACATTAGTGCAAGACTGTCCATAGCAGCGTAAAAAAAGTGTCTGGTGCTGGACTTGAGTGTGTGGGGTGTTATAGTCCAGTGGGAGGAGAGGGGGGAGAGGGTTCAGCCTCCTGACAGCCTGGGGGAAAATACCGTTTTTTAGTCGGGTGGCGTTCGACCTCAGGCTGAGGAATCTCCTCCTGATGTGTGTGTGTGTGTGTGTGTGTGTGTGTGTGTGTGTGTGTGTGTGTGTGTGTGTGTGTGTGTGTGTGTGTGTGTGTGTGTGTGTGTGTGTGTGTGTGTGTGTGTGTGTGTGTGTGTGTGTGTGTTGTGTGTGTGTGTGTGTGTGTGTGTGTGTGTGTGTGTGTGTGTGTGTGTGTGTGTGTGTGTGTGTGTCCCTCTCTCAGGACATCCCCGAGGCTCCGGAGAGGTTGATGACGGACGCCCTGAACGAGACCATCCTCCTCTGCCGCTTCCCCGCTGAGATCAAATCCTTCTACATGCAGCGCTGCGCCGACGACAGGCGCCTCACCGAGTCGGTACGGACCGGGGGGGTTCAACTTTGGGATGGGGGGGGGATGGAGAGTGGCATTCATCTGTGAACATTCATAAACACACCTCCGCCCCTCAAACACCACTACTATTTAGAAATATGAAAGGCTATGTTACTTGCTTCCTTTGGTTACTCAAACCCTTTATGAAGTTAGAAATACACTACATGTATACAGTTTTATACATTTAACGTCTTTAGACTGTAAGTGTAAATATGCACATTGACATTTAATTGTATCTCGTTGCACTGTCATCGCTACGACCTCTGCTTTTACCACAATTTATTTATTTGTCTCTATTTTTTGACTGCAGTGAGAGTTGCCAAAGAAATGTCGTTGTACTTTGTATGATGACAATAAAGATCTATTCTATTCAATCTAATACAGCTGGGTATTATAGAGTAGGGCTTGAAACGTTAGTGCTATTGTTGACATTGGCAGCTTTCCCGTTTGTGTTTCGAAGACGATATTTTATTAAGTTAATAAAGATAGGCTAGGTCGGGGGTGGGGAACCTTTTTCCTCTCAAGGGCCATTTCAATTTTTACAACATCCTCCGAGGGCCGTACAAATGATGGACCTCTGCTTAAAAATACTAAAATCACAGCCCATTCATTTGGCCTTTCTTTCATGCTGTGCAAAAAAAAGCAACCTCTTAATCCAGACATTTTACCATGACTCACGTATGCATTAGGGGTGTAACGGTTCACAAACATTTCGGTTCGGTACGTACCTCGGTTTTTAGGTCACGGTTCGGTTCGGTTCGGTACGTTTTCGGTACAGCAGAAAAAATTATCACAAAATATAACATATTTTTTGTATAATAATAATGTATTCACTCAAATAAATACAAAATATAATATAATAAAATAAACATTAAGGTGCAGCATTTCGATGAACTGAAATCATCTGTATTTGAACTGTACTACCTAAGCAGCCAGTTTGACATCAGGACTTGCTTGTCATTGTATTTTCATGTTGTTTTAAAGAAAGGTGAACTTGTCCACATTGCTTGCTGAAAGGGCAGATCTGCTAGCAATGTCTCCTGCTGTGGAGAACACCCTCTCGCTAGGGACAGAGGTAGCAGATACAGCCAGGTAGCGCTTTGCTAACATGGCTACATAAGGATATTTTGCGTGTGTAATAGCTTTGGCTCGGTCTGAACTTGTTGCGAGTGGTGGAGGCTTGCATGCTAGCGGGAGTTGGGTTTGCACTTCAGTCTTTTTTCTTTTGGTACCGGTGATATTCACGTTCGGGTGATGCCTTTTCAAATGAGTGCAAGCTTGATGTATTGCCAGCCGCGTAACCAATGTTAGTTGAACAAACAGCTTTGGTTCGGTCCACCTGTCTTTGTCCGTCATCCTTGTACGTGACTGCGAAACCAAAATGTTCCCAAACCAGAGACTTCCATGATGCTGGAGGATTTAACTTTATCTGCGTTCGCCATTTCCTCAAATTACTGACTACATTTGAACGCATCCCTGTGACCAGCTCTCATAGTATGCCTCTCGTCCAATGAAATGACTTGCTCGCTCTATGACGCGTTGAACCCAATGTGAGCAAATTACTCTGAATGCTGCGACGCACTGAGATTACTTCCAAGAAGTTGTTCACGTTCTCATTTTTTTTACGTTTAATGTTATATTCGTTCGGTACACCGAAGGGTTTCATTTCGGTACGGGTATGTAATACGTATACCGTTACACCCCTAGTATGCATGCACGTGCACGGTGTGGCATGATCACCAAAACAGAAAGATATGGACACAAGATGTGTGCAAATGTATTTAGTTTCCTATCCATGTGAACATGATTTAAGGGGGGGGGACCTCACCTCCTCTAGGGGGGTCTCGGGGCATGCTCCCCCGGGAAGATTTGTTTTTTTAAATGTTGAAGTTAAAAGCATCAATCTGGTGCACTTTGAGAGCAACATTAGGAGATCTATGGATACATCTCTCAACACATATGAAACAGAACTGGAAGCAGATTTATTTTTTCTTTATGAATATTTGACAAATCACTCCCCTTTCAAACTGTATTCTTCTTTATTAATAACAACTTTTTTTACTCTCATATAGTATTTTATACCCGTTTACTTTATTCTCTTTTGTATAACTATAATGATCATATAAAGATGTGCCTTTACCTCACTGGTTGGAGAAAAAGCTTCTTATATTCGTTAGCATAGCTAGCTAACCAGATGCTAATAACAACAAAGTTATTGACTGTCTGATCAGTATGACAGATCGCCACTGGGCTTTCAACTAAAGACACAGCGACGCAACAACTGCGGCATGTGTTCGGCTCCTTATGGGTACTGACATTTCTGAAGTGCCGGAGCGGCGTTCTGGTGCTCTCCGTCAGAACTGCCCCCTGTCAGACGAGACCTATACCACGTGATGACACGTTGGGCTCGTGTTGTGTTCAAGGACCCTGACCGGAGGCCGGAGGTTCCCCTGGACTAGATGGAGATTAGAATACACAGATATTATTAGCATCATACTATTTAAAGGATTAGATTCAAGCAATGTCCAAAACTCCACATTTATTTCAAAACGCTGGATGTAAAATTGTTTTCAAAATTCACAAGATGTTGTCATTTAACTAAATATTCTGCTTCAGTTAATATTTGTTGACATAAAGCTCTCAGTAAGAGCTTTAAAACCTTCAGTACAGTCTTATTGCAGAGTGTTTCTGTTTAAAGTAAATAAATGTATGTATGGAGCACAGACACTGACGCTCTACATCTAAAGACAGATTTTGGATCGAGGCCCTGAAGTGTCGTTCTCTCTGATGGTGTGTGTGTGTGTGTGTGTGTGTGTGTGTGTGTGTGTGTGTGTGTGTGTGTGTGTGTGTGTGTGTGTGTGTGTGGTGTGTGTGTGTGTGTGTGTGTGTGTGTGTGTGTGTGTGTGTGTGTGTGTGTGTGTGTGTGTGTGTGTGTGTGTGTGTGTGTGTGTGTGTGTGTGTGTGTGTGTGTGTGTGTGTGTGTGTGTGTGTGTGTTGCAGGTCGATGTGTTGATGCCGAATGTTGGCGAGATCGTCGGAGGCTCGATGCGTATCTGGGACAGCGAGGAGCTGCTGGAGGGGTACAAGAGGGAGGGAATCGACCCCACCCCCTACTACTGGTACACTGACCAGGTAACAGAAACCACCGCTGCTTTATTGTCTGTTGCACTTTCGGAAGCGGCTTGGGTAATTGTTGGTGATATTTTATGGGTGATGCATCACTACGGGGTATTTTGGGCTTTTTTAACAATTTTGACTGTTAATGGGATAACGGAAGGCAAGGGTGTGTGTGTCTTTTGGGAATGTTGGAATATGAAGCTCGGCTCCTTTTATCAAGTCTGATAAAGTGTGTGCCTAAAATGCAGACAAAAGAATCCCTATTGAAACCCGTTAAAACAGCACGTCTGATTCCATAAGACGTATCGTGGACAAAGCCTCTCTCGAGTTGCCCTGAGGGCGCGCTCGCCTTACTGTGCGTTACCCGTCTTGTTACTAACGTGTGTTAACCGGCTGCTGTGTGTGTGTTTCAGAGGAAGTACGGAACATGTCCTCACGGCGGCTACGGCCTGGGTCTGGAGCGCTTCCTCACCTGGCTGCTGAACAGACATCACATCAGAGACGTCTGCCTGTACCCACGCTTCATCCAGCGCTGCAGGCCCTGAACGCGCACACACACACACACACACACACACACACACACACACACACACACACACACACACACGCGCACGCATTCTCTTGGCATGTGAAACATTAAATGTGTTGCTACGAAATCCAATCCAATCATACTGTGTTGTCCCTTTTCTGTTTTTCTGTTTTTCTATCAAACCACGTCCACAGTTAGAGATGCCGCCTGCTTTGCTCCGCCTCAAACCTCACAGCTTTTTTCCGATTTGTTCTGACGTGAAACCTGAGATAATTTCTTCCTCTGATCATGTTCGAATTGGTGGATAATTAACGAGAATAAGCACTTAAGTTTCCTGCGATTGTGTGGAAGTGCTGTTAAAACATTTCTCAATCGAGTTTTCTTTAAATGCAATGCGCTTCTGTCGAAAAATATACATCAACTGTTGAATGTCAGGAATTGTTGAAGACCTTGAAGTTCTTCAGTGGCTGAAATATGTTGGTGTTTCTGTGTGTTAGCTGTGGTGTAAAAACTAGGTACACACACTCATCATTGTGCTGGTAGACCGACGCTTAAGCAACAAATCAACAGCGCTGCTTTTGTGCGCTTTTCATGGATTTGGGAACATTAAAAAAGAACGTTCAAAGCAGCCTTTCCATTTCAGGATTGATGGTTTATAAATGTGAGAGAAACGGTCTGCTCTCGTGTTTGTGTTTCTGCCTCCTTAGTTAAAACACTCCTCAACTCAATAAACTGCACTGAATAAATGTGATTCAAACGGATGGTTTGTTCGAGGCTTTTCTTTAGGTTAGGTTGTTAAACATCTGTGTGAGTAGATATATTTTTAACTCTTGTTCTGGTTTTCTAATGTTGACTAAAACACCACGTTGTTCTAACTATCAGATTCAACTTCGATGCTTTCTCTGTTCATCTAAAGACAACCAAGTTCATCGATATGTCACATGTTCTTATGTAATGGAGGCAATAGGTTTTATTCCAAGTACAGTGTGTATTATATTAAAGGTGGGGTATGTAATTTATTTCAGATAAACTTTTTGTTATATTCCATGGAATGCTCTTAACATCCCGACAACAAAAATTCATCTGTGGTACTGTAAAAAGCACGACCAATCATCTGAGCCGGCTAAAGTAACTGGATGGCCTACCTGCCTGTCAGCCTTCCATCTCGTGCACAAACTTATCTCGTGCCCTCATTGGTCATGTGCGCGGTCGTGTGTGTTGGAGGAGGGGCTCTGTGAGGAAGTGGCAGATTTGTTCCGGTTGTGTATTTTCAAATTCTAGCGCACCCGATCTGGTTTCTCAAACTTACCTACCCCACCTTTAAGTCCAATTGTACTCCACTCCAATTGTACTGTTTATATATACAGTCTATGACCCCACCTTTACATATAGCCCAAAAATGTATCTTTAAAAATCAACATGACAGACTTCAGTAGTTTTTCATATAAAAACCACGTTTTATAAAGACATCTGAAAAATGAGTATAATATAGGGAATTACAGTAATGAAGTAAAACAGTATGTTTTAGAATAATCAATGTCATTTTTGTTTATATTTGAATACCTAAAAGAAATCCATAAATCGCTGGTTGAAGTAAACGTTCCTTTCATTTACTGTAAAATCACTATAATGTCACATAAGACACTATTATTTATGGAATGTAAATTAATGTAGCATTACAAAATGAGATGGCATTATACTTTACAATGCTTTTTCATTGGTAGAAGAACACTTTTATGGATAAGTGAAGGTGTTATGCTTGGTCAGTGAAGGACAAAGGTGTGCTTTGTGTTTATTGAAAGACTCCTCCTAGGTTTTCTGTTTCATTCTCACGAACTGGTTTTGAAAGGAAGGAAGGAGTTGTTGAAAAAACACAGTCACAGTACTCCCAAAATATTTAGCTTTCACTTTAAAGATGCGTAAAGTTTCATTCTTAAAAATGATTTTAGAACACACACACACACACACACACACACACACACACACACACACGCACACACACACACACACGCGCGTACACACACGCGTACACACACTCACACACACACGCGTCACACACACACAGAGATGCCGTTGGGTTGATAAAGACAACGTAGATGTGACGTCATGCAAAGATTACCGGTCTGCGCCAAAACAACCAGAGTGAGATAGCTCCAGACCGGAAATGTGGCGAACATACATCCAACATAAAAGCATGGAATTATTCACATTCGGGGGGGAACGCTGCCGCTCGTGTCCTACTTAAAACAAGAGAAATAACAATGACTAATAAGCAGACTGCAATGCAATATTAAAATAGGTCCGTGTTATAAAGTCAAGTTCTACCAAAATCACTTCACACACCTCCTAACAATTCCCCTGCTGGTTTCACTACATTTATAACATCTGTTTAAGGTATAAAGGCTTTTCCATCAAGGATTTTCTTTAATTTTAGTTGCTGTACGCTTTTAAAATATGTATTGACAGAGAAGAGTCACTGTGTGTCTCCTTGCACTGTGTACAACTGGATACAACGCTTCCAAATAAAAGGGGGACTGGTCAGAGGAAGTGAAACAAAATATGGTAGCAACTCAAAGATATTGTTAAAGGCACTTGTTGAAACTTTCAGAGCAGTTGAAACTAGAGGTCTAGTCATTGGTTTTTCATGCAGGTGCTCGAGGTTCAACATCCAGGGGGAGACATCTGTTGTCTTCTGCTATGCTGATGTTAAAGGTCCCCTATTATACTGTTTTTCATCAATTTATTACAGGTCTCAGATATATACAGAACATGTCTCTGAAGTGTTTGGCTCCAAACGCCAAACAGATTATTGCATCATCCCATAATCCCCACTGTTTCAGCCCTGTTTCCAAAGTGCTGATTCTCTGTCTGTTACTTTAGATGAAAATAAGGAGCCCCTCCCCACGCCCTTCTGAGAGAGATTTGGTTAAAAATAACACAATGGTGCTCTCGGAGGACATTCAGGTGATAATAATACTAATAAAGCTTTATTTATATAGCACTTTTCATACAACACATGCAGCTCAAAGTGCTTTACAAAATGACACATCACAAGTTAAAAATACACACCAAGAAATTTCCCTCAGATTATTTGTTAAGAATTTTAAAAGGTAAAAAACATTTTGCGACAAAATACAACATTGTATCAGGTTCATAGACACAAGGAGGTACAATGTATGATAACAAACATAAAGTAATGGTTTCTCTCTGATAGATAAGACAACTGAATCGATGCAACAATATAACACATAAAACCCAATAAAACAAAGTGAACATATAGGTACAAGAGGAATAAAAAGACACATGATAGTAATACAAATACCATAATTACAATAAACTTGTAAATAAAGTATAATGTAATAAATACAAATAATGACAAGAAGTGAATAGGTGAATAACCTATGCGTCCATCATGTGCAATTGCAAACGATTACAATATTCTCTGCTGCATCATGCCACTTGTGTCACTAGTAGTTTTACATTGAAATGTTAAACCGGAAGTCTTAAAGCTATCGTTGCCAATTTTGACAGGGGAGGGTCAGTGCAGCCAGCCGGTAGTAGCTGAAGGAATCTGTACTTACACCGGGCTGCGAGTTACTCAGTGTGGGGAAATACTCGTGGACTATTACTAAGTATCCGGCCTTCATAACAGTGGGGACAAGGACGTTTACTGGCATTGACAACGGAAACTATCATGATGGCAGTCTTTGGCAGCGCGGGTCGTTTAATACAATGTAAGTGTGACTGTGAGCTAAGTTAGCCTGGTTAAATATGTGCATTGATATCTTCAAGTGTCATAATTTCGCTTTTGTATTGTCACAAAGTGAACTGTGCTACTGTGTTTCTTTCATGCTGTACTAATTCAGTTTCGAGTGATGATTGTTTGATTAAACATAGTGTAAACTCAACAACACGCTGACATTGGCTTCGTTTCGTAAAGTTAGCAAAGATGTGGAAGTACAACTTCCGGTCAGAACTTTCACAATAAAACTATTGCTGTGAATTTAAAGCGCAATTCTTTGTTTTATTGACATTTATCAAGTCAGCATCCACGTGGTTCCACTTTAACTGAACTAAAGTGGTATAGCCTTTTCATGTTTGCCATTTTTTAAATTCTAAATCCTAGTAATTGCTGGAGGGTCTCCGCTAATGTGCTTTTATTTTGCAAACAAAATGCGCTGTTTCTGGAACTAGACTAACGCCCGTTAGTTTGACGATACCCAACTGTACTGTAGGTTACAGTTAAACGTTAATGTTGCATACTGGACTTATCCCGACCCTTGCTGCATTTATATTCCAATAGAGGATCCGTAAAAAGTGTTAATTGTCCACGTTTTAATGGCGAATAAGGAATAACTTAACATTTAAACGTAGTTACACAATTCCAGCATTGTGAACTTGCATAATGGCAGCCTGCCTCTGGTGGCGACTCGTGGTACTGCAGCTCAGTGTTATGAAAGTAAAGTGGATTTCTGTGTTGGACTTTAAAATTAGACATTCATACAGTGCATTTACACAAATCAGAATATATTACATCTTCTGCAGCTTGTTGTCTCTGCCCCCCCCCCCCAAACTGGTTCTGATATCAGCGTACTATTTATAAAGGTTTGTTTAGCTTCACTTAAGGTCATTTAAGGATAATGGACCCACTATTTTACTTATCATACTTATGTAACCTTGTCAGACATTTTTGTAACTAACATAACTTTGTGAACATTTAGTTGGAGATCCCAACATTTCCAAAGAAGCCAAATGTATTGTACTTTTATCGGTATAATTTAATTCACATGACATCTACTGTAGATTATTTTCATTTGATGTAATGGTGCAGCCGGGCTCCTCTCATGACTAATACCCGGTCCCAAATACAGATTACTCAATCATTGATGAATGAATGGTTTGAGTGTATTCACACATTTCTTAATGTTTTCTAAATTACACTATTGATGGAGGAAGTAGAAAAAACATTTGTCTCAAGAGGTGAAAAACAAATCCGATGTGCTTAAACAAATATGTAGTATTAGGAAATGATGTAGATAACTAAATAAATAATAACTATGAATTTGTTGCAATAAGAAAAAACGAACAACCGGTTTGGTCTTACATTAAACATTTCAGAGGGGGAACATTTTGAATGCATTAAGTGTATGAAAGCGAATGTGCTTTCTCCGTATATTTACAACAGATTCATAGATGGCCTGTTTTCTTCTTCTTCTGTAGTTGCCAGGAGCAGCGTCAGTCTGAGTGTCAGGAGACGCTCCACTGCTGCTGCTTTTGCCCAGACTCCAGACATACAGGACAACAGGTGACACACACACACACACACACACACACACACACACACACACACACACACACACACACACACACACACACACACACACACACACACACACACACACACACACACACACACACACACACACACACACACACACACACACACACACACACACACACACACACACACACACAGGACAACCCTCAGCCATCTGGGATCTGAAGTGCTTACATCGTTGAGCGTCTGCGGCTGACGGAGTCTATAGTTGTCGGTTAATCTCCATATTTAAACAATACGTTATTAGTCTAGTTGCCAGCTCCTATAGTGAACCTGAAAATGTACCCCAACGTTTTATGTGAAAAATGTACAGTACGGGTCCCCAGCACATACAGTAGAAACTTTGGATAAAAGCGTCTAACAAGTAACATGTAATGTAATGTAATAACAAATCACCATGTGTTTGGTATTAATTATTAATAATGAATCTGTTGTGCCTGCAGGAAACCTAAGACGGGCATCTTGATGCTGAACATGGGAGGACCGGAGAAACTATCAGACGTTCATGACTTCCTGCGGCGGCTCTTCATGGACACAGACCTGATTCAGCTGCCTGTACAGAAGTATGCACCATGGACACACAAATACACACACACACGCACACATTTTATTGATGGAAGATGTTTTTTGTAGCGGTAATCTTGTAGAATATATTCAGTTGGAAGATTCATGAATAAGATAAGAAGTACTTTATTGATCCCAAGTTGGGACATGTTTGTGTTGCAGCAGCATAAAAAGACAAGGCATTGTTCAATAAAATTAAAAGACAAGAAATAAACATTTAAAAATGTCAACGTCTCAATAGCAGTGAAATAGCAAAAGAAGAAAATATACATGTTGAATTAAAAATGTACAGTGACTAAATATAAAGCAGGATATTATATATACATAAGTATGAATATTACATATAAGGATATGAAATGTGCAGTGTGATTTGGAGTCCAGTTGTCCAGGAAGCTATATATATATATTTTTGTATTTTATTATATATGTTTCATTGTTAGCAGAGCTCAGGTCAGAAGAATTTCATTGCCATTTCTACTCTGTAGCTTTGTGCATATGGCGATAAAACCGTTGAGTCTTTTGATAGTTCTCTGCCAGCCAGTGGAGATTTGTTATATAGGAATACATTGTTTTGTGTATTATTCTAAAAAAACCTGCCGTTTGCTCGACAGACAGCTCGGCCCGCTCATCGCTAGGCGACGGACTCCAAAGATCCAGGAGCAGTACAGTAAGATCGGGGGGGGCTCGCCCATCAAGCACTGGACCTCCATGCAGGGGGAGGGCATGGTGAAGCTGCTGGACGAGATGAGCCCTGACACGGGTGAGACACTTCTTCCCCCCCCCCCCGTCGTCAAACAATACGTGACACGACATTACAATCATAAACCATTATACGTAACCTGATGATGACACGATCTGTGAGACTACTGAATTTTATTTGGACCATTTACTCTACGATGCTACTATATAACTTCATCAACGAACGTTAAGAAGCTAACAACCTTGATCCATGCCGTGTAGCTGGCTAACCTTAGCTTGGGTAACAGTTGGCTAGTTTGCCGTCCCTGCTTTGCATCGCTCTTGGCTAGAAAATGCTATACTTATATTAAAATTAACTTCACATAATTTAGATTTTCCTGCATAATTGTCACATAAAGCACCTTTTTTTTATGAGTCCTTGCTCAGATTACGAACACAGGCCACTCGATTCACAACATTACCCTAACCCTACCCCTCACATCAGATACTGACTGGTTTTCGGACCCCCCAATTAAGCAAAACTGCACGTTTCAGAGTGGCCTTTTATTGTGGCCAGCCTAAGGCACACCTGTGCAATAATCATGCTGTCTAATCAGCATCTTGATATGCCACACCTGTGAGGTGGGATGGATTATCTCGGCAAAGGAGAAGTGCTCACTATCACACATTCTTTCAGATTTGTGAACAATATTTGAGAGAAATGGTTATTTTGTGTTTATAGAAAATGTTTTAGATCTTTGAGTTCATCTCATGAAAAATGGGAGCAAAAACAAAAGTGTTGCGTTTATATTTTTGTTCAGTGTATATAGCATGATGGGTCCACTTTAATATGCAAATGCCAGATGAATGTGTTTGAACTTGTGTTTTCCCCTAGCCAGTAACCGCAGTAATGAGTGTGTGTTCTCTCTTCAGCTCCTCACAAGTTCTACATCGGTTTCCGGTACGTTCACCCGCTGACGGAGGAAGCCATCGAGGAGATGGAGAAGGACGGAGTGGAGAGAGCGGTGGCCTTCACGCAGTATCCTCAGTACAGCTGCTCCACCACAGGTAGGCTCACACAGCGGAGAAACAGGTGTAACGTAAAGCCTCCCGACAACAGCGGCTCCTCTGTGAGCTGTGGAGAGAACGCCTTTCCAAAGATCACATTGATGCAGAAAAGATCCACCCTGTGACCCTCTGACACACACACACACACACACACACACACACACACACACACACACACACACACACACACACACACACACACACACACACACACACACACACACACACACACACACACACACACACACACACACACACACACACACACACACACACACACACACACACACACACACACACACACACGTAGGTGGTAACTCCTGAATAATCAAAGAAATGGGCGTAATCGTGGAATTGAAGCAGACGGCATGCAATTAAGGACCTAAGACCTGTCACTCAAAGTGGCCACGCCCCTAAAATGCTGACTTTAAGCCTTAATATATAAAGCAAATTAGTTATATAAGAATGTACCAATGTGTACATAACGTTTTTAGGCACTCACATACAGGCTTTACTGCTCATCCCCAGACACATGCACACACACATCTGTAAATAAAATAAAACATAGTTCTCATAAAAAAGAAATTACCTAAAATTAAAGTACACATCCACAGAAAGGGATATGAAGCAGCATTATCAAAGCAAGGCAAGTTTATTTATATAGCACCTTTCAGCACCAGGCAATTCAAGGTGCTTTACAAAAATGAAAGACATTCAGACAAAGGCATTTAAACAGTAAAAGATAATAAAAGAAACATTAAAAGAAAAACAAAAAATGAAAGACATTAAGAAAATGGCATTTAAAATGAGTCATTAAAAAGAAAAGCTAATAAAATAAACATTAAAAGTTACAGTGCAGTCTAAGATATGAATAGTTCAATTATTTCGGTTCTTGATTTTTAATTTATTCACAGAACCTCCCTCAGGAGTGAAATTGTTTATCTCTAACATATTCAACTGCCTGCGTCATCAATCTGTTCCCTCTGCCAAGGACAAGCGGCAAGAGGAATCAAAACAGGAGATAGACACAACACATCGCGCAGAAAACCCTGAAGAAGTATCACTGCACCCGCCTGAGGAATGTTCTGATTATGGGAGACCTATGAAACACACGGAGGAGTCCCCACCGCCCGTCACCCCCCCCCTGTCAACGCCTTCGAGGATACTCCGTTCACCCTTTCACCCTCGCCCACCATCCTGGAGATCGTTGAACACATGAAGGAGATACAGAGGGCTGGCACCTATTCCTTCGGCAGCATGTCCTTTACCCCCGCCCCTCAACGACGCCCACCAAAATCACCGAAGCAGAGATGCGCACCATCTCCCCCGGCTTCATCACCATGCCTACCACAATCATCCAAACCAAAACAATCTGCAAACTGATATCTGCTGGGTCCAGGCTCAAGGGCGTATGGCACTCTCAACTCTTTCCAGGACATGCCCGGGCCCTGCCTGCCAGTAGCTTTGCCGATATCTGTGTTGATAGGTAATAGATTAAGAGCGGTAAATCATCTTAGATACAGGAAGGGCTCAAACGTTTGTGTGAGTTTATCTAATTTAGCAGTGATTCCATGTCAGCCACAGCTTGTTACAAAAAACATGACTGATAGTGTGTTTAACGAACTTAAACTAGCTTTATTAAATGTCAGATCTTTGGCAGGAAAAACATTTTTAATCAATGATTTTATCACTGAGCAGAATCTCGATTTTATGTTTTTAACGGAAACTTGGATTGAACAAAATAACAGTGCAGCTGTTCTTATCGAATCAACCCCTCCCAACTTTAGTTTTATGAGTCAGGAAAGAATGCTTAAGAAAGGGGGTGGAGTTGCTATTCTGTTCAATGATTCCCTTCTATGCAGGAAGACATCGTATGGAAACTTTGATTCTTTTGAATATGTGGCCCTTCAGCTGAAATGCTCCTCTCGAGCTCTGTTCCTAAATATCTATAGACCACCCAAATACTGTGCAAGCTTTTTTGATGACTTTACTGAACTGCTGTCTATAGTGTGTATTGACTTTGACCGTCTAGTCATTGTTGGTGATTTTAACATCCATGTTGACAACCCCCAGGACAGAGGGGCGAAAGAACTGTTTTGTGTTCTTGATAGCTATGGACTGACTCAGCATGTGACGGAGCCCACGCACAATAAGGGGCACACTCTGGACTTAATTATCTCAAAGGGTCTGAATATCTCTAAGGTTGTGGTGACTGATGTTGCACTGTCTGACCATTCCTGTGTTTTCTTTGAGAGCTCTATTTCTGTTCACACAAGTGTTCAAAAAGAGGTAACCACAAAGCGATGTTTAACTGAAAATACTAGGGAAATGTTTACTCAGAATTTTTCTTCCACACTTGCCCCTGCTAACACCTCAGTAAATGAGCTAGTACATCATTTTAATTCAAAAATTAAAAATGTTATAGATGCCATTGCTCCAACTAAGGTAAAGGAAGTGACTGGGAAGATAATATCTCCATGGAGAAAGGCCATGACCGTTAAAACAGAAAAAAGAGAATGTCGAAAAGCTGAACGCAGGTGGCGAAAAACAAATCTCCAGGTTCACTTTGAAATTTATAAAGAGAGACTTGGCCTTTATAATTTGGAATTGAAAAACGCACGACAATCATTCTTCTCTGACATCATTACCAAAAACAAAAACAACAACAACGCACGTGCCTTGTTTGCTACCGTCGACAGACTAACTAACCCCCCAGTGTCAGTAGCCTCTGAATTTCTATCCACCAGGGCGTGCAATGATTTTGCCTTCTTCACTGACAAAATTCAGAAAATCAGACAAGCAGTCAGTGCCTCTGCATCAGGAACAGCAAATGTGTTGTCTCTGTGTCCACTTAACATCAATGCAGACATCATGACACACTTCCATCAGATTAATGATAAAAACCTAGAGGACATTATACAACTTCTGAAGTCCTCCTCCTGCTGCCTTGATATTATTCCAACAGGATTTTTCAAAGATGTTTTGCCCTGCATGGCCTCAGATCTACTTCATATAGTAAACAAATCTCTTCATTCAGGTATTTTTCCACAGGCCCTGAAAACTGCAGTCATTAAACCGCTATTAAAAAAGAATAATCTAGATGCTTCAGTAATGAACAATTACAGGCCCATATCAAACCTGCCATTTCTAGGTAAAATCATTGAAAAAGTTGTTTTTCAACAGTTGAGTAATTTCTTGCATTTAAATAGTTGTTTCGATGTGTTCCAGTCAGGCTTTCATCCAAACCACAGCACTGAGACTGCTCTTGTAAAGGTCTTTAATGACATCCACTTAAACACAGACAGTGGCAGAACTTCAGTGTTAGTATTATTAGATCTCAGTGCTGCGTTTGACACTGTTGACCACAGCATATTACTAGACCGACTGGAAAACTGGGTGGGACTTTCGGAAACGGTTCTAAATTGGTTTAAATCCTACTTAAAGGATAGAAACAACTTTGTTTCTATAGGTAAATACACATCTGAGTTGACAAATATGACATGTGGGGTTCCTCAAGGCTCCATCTTGGGGCCTCTTCTCTTTAACATCTACATGCTACCACTGGCTCAGATAATGAAGAACAACAAAATAAGTTACCATAGCTATGCAGATGACACACACATTTACGTAACAATTTCACCAGGAGACTATGCTCCAATTCAAACACTGAGTAAGTGCATTGACCAAATCAATGACTGGATGTGTCAGAACTTTCTCCAATTAAACAAAGATAAAACTGAGGTAATGGTTTTTGGAGCCAAGGCAGAACGTTTAAAAGTTAGCGCTGAGCTTCAGTCTGCAATGTTCAAACCAACAGATAAAGCCAGAAATCTAGGTGTAGTCATGGACTCTGACCTGAGTTTCAACAGTCACATTAAAACAGTTACTAAATCAGCCTACTATCACCTAAAGAACATATCTAGGATTAAAAGACTAATGTCACAGCAGGATTTGGAAAAACCTGTCCATGCTTTTATCTTCAGCAGACTGGACTACTGCAATGGTGTCTTCACAGGTCTCACTAAAAAATTCTGATTCAGAACGCCGCTGCTCGAGTCCTCACTGACACTAAGAAAGTGGATCACATCACTCCTGCTCTGAAGTCTTTACACTGGCTTCCTGTGTGTCAAAGAATAGATTTCAAAATACTGCTGCTGGTTTATAAAGCACTGAATGGTTTAGGCCCAAAATACATTACTGACCTCCTGCTAAACTATGAACCATCCAGATCTCTCAGGTCTTCAGGGACTGGTCAGCTTTCTGTCCCCAGAGTCAGAACTAAACATGGAGAAGCAGCGTTCAGTTATTATGCTCCAAATATCTGGAACAAACTCCCAGAAACCTGCAGGTCCGCTGCAACTCTGACTACTTTTAAATCCAGGCTGAAGACTTTTCTTTTTGTCGCTGCTTTTAATTGAACTATTCACATCTTAGACTGCACTGTAACTTTTATCCATGTACTTTTTCTTGTAATGTTTAATTGAACTATTCATATTTTAGACTGCACTGTAACTTTTATCCATGTATTTTTCCTTAATGTTTATTTTATTAGCTTTTCTTTTTTAATGCTTAATGTCTTTCATTTTTTTTTTTTTGTAAAGCACTTTGAATTATACGGAGCCCTGGAGGGTTCATTGAGAGAAAGATAAATAAAACGTGGCCACGCTTTAGTAACTCGTGCGCACGCTTTAGTAACTCGTGCGCACGCTTTAGTAACTCGTGCGCACGAGTTAATAAAGCATGGCCTCGTTTTATTTAAATTGAGGGATTCCTGTCCGTGACTCACAGAATCTGCTGCTGCCCACAGCTGTTTTATAGAAGGAAAACATCCTTCACTTTATGAAATCTCTGTGGCACCAGTGGCCTGTACTACGAAGCAGGATTTGCTATTTACACTATGCATTCAAGTATGATGCTGCGCTGTCAGCACGCGTCTCCATGTTTGTGATTGGTCAAATGTTGGTAACCCCGTCCCTTTCAGGTGAACGCACTCTCAGCCGGACAGAGAAACCCTGGTTGATTTGCTGAGTTAATAACCAGCTTCGTAGGACCGCTTAGCGACATCGCGTTTGTTAGGGTTAGTTAAGCCGGGTAAATCAAACATATCCAGGGTCTGTTGAACTGGCTTCGTCGTACAGGGCACTGGAGGCAGTAACGTGTAATTCAGCAGAATCTGAAGAGCAGCACCAGCTGCAAAGAGCGGTGCCTTTTACTGTTTACTTCACTGCGTTGCCCTTCATTAGAACCGCTGAATAGAGATCGAGGCTGCTACGTTCAACCACACACACCTCTACACACATCGAACTACCAGAGTATTCCCCCTCGTTTTATGAAGGATATGTCCTGTCACCGGGGCGCATGCTGTGTGTGTGTGTGTGTGTGTGTGTGTGTGTGTGCTCAGCTCCGCTCTGTGTGTGGGTGTTCGGTGTGTTTGTGTGTGTCCGACACCCCCGGCATTTGTTTTCAAATTACCACGAACAGTAATTTACACAAATCTGGTTCTCCATAGTTATATGTGTATTCCCAAGTGAAAGAAATTCGTTTAATCTTAATCTCGATGTGCTATAGTCCTGCCGGAGTGCACCGGAACGAACGATACTATCATAAACAAATGCCCACACACACACAAAACGAGGCCACGCTTTAGTAACTCGTGCGCACGTTTTAGTAACTCGTGCGCACGCTTTAGTAACTCGTGCGGACGAGTTACTAAAGCGTGCGCACGAGTTACTAAAGCGTGCGCACGTTTTATTTATTTTTCTCTCTGTGAACCCTCCAGGGGCCTGTACTACGAAGCTGGTTCAACCTAACCTGGATATGTTTGAGTTAGCCGGTTGGCCTAATCCAAAACATACGCGCTCTCGCTAAACTGTACTACGACGCTGGTTATCAAGTGGATCGCTCAAGCCAGCCGTGTCCTATCTAGTTAGGTGCGCGTTCACATGAAAGGGGTGGTATCTGGAGCATTCGACCAATCACAAACATGGAGAAGCGCACTGACAGCGCAGCATCATACTTCCTGAATGAAAAGTCAACTTTAATATTAGACACATGAAGAAGTTAAACTTTAAACATCCATGACTTAAACACTTGATCAGGATAAAAGCCACAGAGCTGCACCTGCAAGGTGAACACAGCTGGCAAAAGTGTTTGAATGCGTACATTAACAGGTTTATGATATCACTGCCCCGTCTAAAACACGATCTGACTTTAATTACATTTGACTCGAGTGTTTCGTCAACTTATGTGTTGCTTAAAATAATACTTCTGCATACAGTATGTGACACTGTGAGTGTTGCACGGCCAGATACGGCTCAGCTGACTCAGATCAGGAGATATGTGATACATTATGAAGTGATGTGCCGCGGACTGTACTTAATGTACTCTGATCCGGTTACTTATGTTGTGGCCGATATTTAAGTAAGCTTTCTTAACGCTAATGTTATAATAGTCAGATTGCTCTGAAGATGGAGGTGATATTCTATTCATGTTCACGTTCACACAGTCGGTGATTTTTGCCGGCCGTCTTTCCTGCGACGGCAGCTTTTCTGTATTTCCTTTCTCCTGTAATATGACTTGATCGCTTTAAACTCCGCACACTGAGCTCTGATTGGTCAGCAGGCGGTGCTTTCACTGAGTTGAGCTCTTAGCCTGCAACCTAACCTGGTCCCGACCAGGTTAGCCGCTAAGCATAAGTTACCATGGAGATCTAGCCTGCTAAAAAGAGAACCAGCTTCGTAGGACCGGAAAGCCGGAGTTTCCCCTGAATTTAGCCGGCTAAGCGAAAATCCTGCTTCGCAGTATACCCCCCAGGGCTCCGTAGAATTACCTTGCGTTGAAAAGTGCTATATAAATAAACTTGCCTTGCCTTGCCTTGGATATCCGAACATTTCCGTCCCGATTGTTAATTTAGACAGATTGTTTTCACCATGTTATGCTCGCATGACATCCACAATCGGACCCTCAGGAGGGTGTACTAGCCCCCTACTCTGCTTTGCGTTCCATAACAAAGTCTTTAAGTGTTACCTGAACACCCCGTGTTACCAAAACACAGTAAGCAAACATATATAAGTAAAAGAAGTCAGTACCAACATTATTAAATTGTATGTATCTGTATCTCTCTCTGATATGTTTTATCTTTTGAACAGAAACACTGACTCAGACGATGCTTCCCCCCTTTTTTTTTAAAAATCATATCTTTAATTTCCCCTCTTCGTGGCTTCAAGCAAGGCACTTCATGTCCAACCTGACAGTGCAGCGGCTGAGCGGCTGACAGAGGACAGAACATGTTGTGTAATGACTCAAATATGAATGTGCTTCTGTTTTAACAGGCAGCAGTCTGAACGCCATCTACCGTTACTACAGCAACAGAGTAGACAGTCCAAAGATGCCCTGGAGCGTCATCGACCGTTGGCCCACACACCCTCTGCTGGTGGAGGTGAGAGACACACACACACACACACACACACACACACACACACACACACACACACACACACACACACACACACACACACACACACACACACACACACACACACACACACACACACACACACAGGAAATGAACTAAGGCAGCAACTAATGAGCCGAAAGAATCCGTGTATCTACCGTCCATTTGTTTTTCTTTATTAAACGGAAGAGCGTCTGAGAGGCCTTTTAGCTTTTTACCTTACTAAATGGTCTGATGGTCAGTGGAGCGAGGGGCGGGGCGAATCTCACGGAAGTGATTTCAAAACAAAAGCACTCGTTTGCTCGGAACGGTGATAATATTACAACAAAGGGAAACTAGGTGAATTTAGCGATGACAACGACAACGGCCAAGACACACATTGAGCCCGGAAAATGAATGTTATTAAGGCTGTAAATAGAATAAGCCTGTGTCTAAAATGGAGGACATTGTTACGAGATTTAAACTATACAGCGGTTCTGCACTGCGGTCACTCAGCCGCCTCGCTACTTTGTTTTTTCATATCAGCTGCTCTTCATTTTTTGTCCTGCTATATTTGATGATACAAATATTTGTTAATAAAACTGATACTGTTGGACTCGGTAGTAGTTTGACTGCTACCAGAAATAAAATTAAGTACTTTTACTGTGTACTTTGTGAGTAATCCTTAGAGTCCCCTTCATAGTACCCGTACTTTTCGGACTATAAAGCGCACCTGCATAAAAGCCGCAGCAGCTAAATTGTCCGTCTGTCTTGCTCTCGTTCTGTCTCTCGGTTCCACTTTTACTTTGGCGCGCTACCTGTCTCACTCTTTTCCGGCCTCCAGCTTTTCCTGCTGGAGCCCGCCGCTTCGAGGTGGCGGGCGCGGACCGGTCCTAGAGCCCATAGTGTTAAAGGTGGTTAATTTTACCTGTAAAATCCATAGATTTAGGAGGTTCCCTAGTGGCCGTTAGCTGTACACAAAAAATGGGGGAAAAAGTCGCGGCTTATAGTCCGAAAAGTACGTACAAAATGCACGTTTTCTGCTACTTTATTTGTTTCTGCATTTAAAAAAAGACAGAAATATCTGCAAAAAATGCCTAAAATAAATATTTAGTTTATTTAATCAGGAACTGGACTGACATTTTATTTACAAGTGAGACCTGAGTACAGAGAAAGAAAAAAGTAACATTAAAAACAAAATATTAATGATAACTACATGCAAGATGTAAATAAACATACATAACAAAACAATGACAAATAATAAATACATGCTTTCTGAGATATCCTTAGCATCGTTATAAAAAGGCAGTAAAATAATAAACCTGAAACACAGTCAGCCATTATCATTCAAGAGTTGTTTTCGTTCTTCATTTCTGAACCCTTGTTCTTTGTGTGTGTAGTGTTTTGCAGAACACGTCAAAAACGAGCTGCTGAAGTTTCCAGAGGACAAGAGAGACGACGTCGTCATTCTGTTCTCCGCACACTCGCTTCCTATGGCTGTAAGTATTCCTGCAACATCAAAGCAGCAGATCCATTATCAGTCAAATATATATCACAACTAGATATCTTTCCAAATGACTCGTCCTTCTCCAAACAACTACTCTCTGCCATTACAGCATTAGTGACCCCGCTGTTAATACTTTCACGACCACATAATACTCCTGCTGCTACTTGGTTACCTTCCGTTACTTTTACTCGTCATCCTACTGTAACGACTATTAGTAATACAGCTTCCCCTTTGTACCGTGTGCAGGTGGTAAACCGAGGCGACCCGTACCCTCAGGAGGTGGGGGCCACAGTTCAGAGAGTCATGGAGAGACTGGGGCACTGCAACCCTTACAGACTGGTGTGGCAGTCCAGGGTGAGTACACGTTCAAATGACCCTCAACAGTCTCCCAGTAACCGGGAGTATTAAGGATCTGCAATCAAGAAGCAGTACGACTTGAAACCCTCCGCTTCTCATTCTCCTCTGTTGTCTATATGCACCTTATACCATTTTAATGAACTGTAGGCGATGCAGAAGGATGTATAGTCACAGAAATGTACAGTGACATAGTGTGGGGCAATCCAGCACATTTTACAACAGATAAACAAACACAAAATGATATGCTTTGGAGACCAAGCAACCTTTTATTTTGTCAGTAGAACTGTGTTTAGTAGAAGTGTTTTAACTTTATAAAGTGTCTTACATAAGCAACTGAATATTCTGAATATAACTTATTTTCCATTATTTAATGTCATTGACTATATCTACCCATTCTCCTGTTGTCAGAGTCAGACAGCAGCCGGTGCTTAGTGACGTACCAGCAGTTATCGGAACTCAGGGAAGCGGGAAGGGAGGTGCTGAGGCGGCTGCAGCACCCCCCTCTGTTGGCAGAGTTGTAACTGCAACGCCAAACAGTTCACTAAACCAATCGATACAAAAGTTTTATTTTGAGTTACTATTTTTGAGTTAGCATTTTAGTGTAAGCAGTCTCTAAAAAGCGTCACTATATAAGAGAAAGTGATAGTGGGGTGAGCTTCTTCTGTCGCTCTGCTGTAGAGAAGAAGCTCGTCAGTGCAGACAAGATCAGGGATGGGAGTTTTGTGAAAGCAGAGTTTAACAACTGGCGAAAGGCAGGGGAAACATTTGGGGAGCATGAGAAGTCCCATGACCGAGATCGCGGATACAAGCGGCCGAGATGGGTTTCCTCCGCAGGGTGGCTGGTGTCTCCCTTAGGGATAAGGTGAGAAGTTCGGTCATCGGGGAGGGACTCGGAGTTGAGCCGCTCCTCCTTCGCGTCGAAAGGAGCCAGTTGAGGTGGTTCGGGCACCTAGTTAGGATGCCACCTGGGCGCCTCCCTAGGGAGGTGTTCCAGGCACGTCCAGCTGGGAAGAGACCAAGGGGTAGACCTAGGACCAGGTGGAGGGAATATATCTCTTCGCTGGCCTGGGAGCGCCTTGGGACCCCCCAGTCAGAGCTGGTTGATGTCGCCAGGGAAAAGAAAGTTTGGGGCTCTCTGCTGGAACTGCTACCCCCGCGACCCGACCACGGATAAGCGGGAGAAGATGGATGGATGGATGGATGGATGGAGGGATGGAGAAGTCCCATCAACGCACAGGCCGTCAACAAGCAGGCAGCATTAAAACGATGAATACGCTGCTCTCACAAGCTGTTGCCCCCCCCGGACCCCCAACTCTGACTGACTTCCCGCGTCCCTGTCAGAACTCCAACTAAATATTATTAATAAGTTATGAAACTACATTTTTCCTGAGGTGCAGAATTGTAATGGTATTTTCATACTGAATGCTTATTGCTACGCTGTCCAAAATATAAGCCAGTGATTAATGACAGTCATTTTCAAGCTTTTATTCAGCAAGGCCTCATCCTGAGTCTCCAGCTTCACCTACAATCTTTAAAAATACATTTCCAGGCATGAAGGAGGGGTTGCATTTTAATAGAGGGTATTCATGTTAACCCTAATATTCACAAATGCAGGCTGTAATAAGTGCAGGTGGGCAAACCTTTCAAAAGTAAGCATATCTTTGTAGCTACAGTACATAACGCACACTGTTCTTCTGTGCAGTTTAATGCTGATATCACAGAATCATTATTCCCTTTGAACGCCACCAGGTGTAGCCACATGTCCGTCTAATGCTGAAGCTACTTTAGAGCAATGAGAGCTCAAAAGTCCCACGTCATGAACAGTTCTTGAAGCCAATCATCTGTTCACAATAGAAGAGGACTGGGAGGCGTCGCTGGCTTCCTGTTTAGCATGAAGAAAATCACACATGTGTTTTAATACACAATAACACAACACGGGACACACATCCTGTTTCAAGACATATTATGCTTGTTTTAAAAAGAGACCAGACCAGAGATTTTCTTTTGTGGTATGTTATAGTGTGACTTGTAGCAGTGGCTCAGTCAGTAGGCGCTTGGACTGTGAGCCGTAGGGTCGCCGGTTCAAGTCCCCGGACAGACCTAAATATGGAGTGTGGACTGCTACATGGAGAGGTCCCAGTTCACGTCTTGGGCCCTGTTGTGGTGCCCTTGAGCAAGGCACCGGACATCCCCCTTCCCCCCCACTCCGGGCGCTGTACACTAGCCGCCCACTGCGCCTAGTGCTAGACTCCTGGTCCTAGGATGGGTTAAAAGCAGAGAACACTTTTCACTGTGTGCTGTGTGCTCTGCATGTTAAAGAGGGGCTTCACACAAGAGCTTGATTTCAGCAGACTTGAGTTCAGGTAGAATAAAGCTTTTCCCAGGAAGTGTCCTCACTGAAAGAAATGACCCAACAGTTTCCAAATGGCAGCCATGATGAGAGCAGGTGGAGTCCTCTAAATCAGGGGTGTCAAACTCAAGGCCCGGGGGCCAAATCCGGCCCGCGACTTCATTTCATGCGGCCCAACAAGAGCTTGCAAAGAATATAATATGTTTATGATACGGTTAGATGACGATTCACAGAAGCACGTTGCCCATACACTACATGTCCCAGAATGCACCTCAAATTAGACTTTTTTTCTCAGAATTTGACTCTTTTTTTTTTAAATGTTCCTTTTTTTTTAAATATCACTTCTGTTTTTTGATTTTTTTTCCCCCCAGCTTTTCTTTTTAAATCATTTTGTGACATTCTCACTGAAGAGAATTGCAATTATTTGCCCTAGGCTTCTGATTTCGGACGTAGTTAATCATGAAGTTACTACCCTATCAGATAATAATCCAATGCAGAAGCAATAATGTAAAATAATACATTATTTTATATTTATATATAAGTTACAACCGGCCCTTTGAGTGCAGCCATAATGCTGATGTGGCCCGCGATTAAATTGAGTTTGACACCCCTGCTCTAAATGCTAAGGAAAGGTGATCCAATGCTTCCCTCTCCGTATGCCATTTAGCAAAGGGTACACTGGACCATCCTTGACCAGAGGAAAGGACATCATGCTGACCCACAATGCTTTGCTTTTATTAAGATACGCCAGTCACGATAACAAACGATCAGGATAATGGATGAAGATCGTCATGTATGCTATCGAACTAATTGGGAGTGTGAGTGGGCAGGAGGTTAGGAGTGAGGAAACATCCCAACTGGAACTGGTTCGACTGGTTGCCTTTTATTTCTGTTTCTAATTCAACCTCGTTCACAAAGTTGTATTTTTCAATGGGTTGTCCATGTTTATATCGCTGACATCTACTTAAACATATCGAAGCTGCACTTTTAGAAGTCCATGTTCCGCACATTGTACTTTCCACTGTGGACCAACATCGATAACATCCGCAGTCCCATATTTGCATATCGTGGTGTGACTGCAGTGGGATTCTCCGAGC
>NC_047514.1:1881269-1886269 GCF_902827115.2 Pseudochaenichthys georgianus | reverse complement strand
GCAGCGTGGGTCTCTCAGGGTGTTATGAAATACTATGGAGTCTTGTGAGAGGGTTTACAAGCTATGACATGTTGCTATTATACACATGTCTTAAAGTGTTTATTTTTATACGATGTTTTGCCTGCTGAAATATTGACCGCTTCATAGCACTTCCCTAATGACGCATTTAAAATCAAACCTGAGGAGTTCACTCGCCGACATGTGCAGCACACACAAGCAACGCATCATTTTAAAATCTGTGTCGTCTTGCAGTGAAAAATAGGGAATGATCCATATGGGTGGGTGCCGGTTCCTAAACCTCAGAAGTGCACAATGAACTGCAGCGAGAATTATGAATAGAAATGAAATGCGTTAAAAGTGCTATTGATGATGATGATGATGAAGAGCATGTGGAAGGAAGTGCTACTGGTTTTGAATATATATATATATATATAATATATAAATGGATCATTGTTCGTAGGCCGTGACGTTCACAGGCAGTCTCAGAGAAGTTGCCGATGGAAACGCACATGGCTTGAGTTTTAAATGCCGATTTCCAAAACATATGTAAGTGAAGGATGTGTATTAAAATGTCTGGAAGATGAAATAGACCCTGAGCTAAGTATGTGCAAACACTACTGGCAATATTGATTTAATGCTTTGATTCTTCAGTATCAAATAATATTGTCTACAAGCCGTACGGTTACATTTTCAGATATCAGGTCAGAAAGTGAAGAAGTAAGTGTTGATGAATTGTCCTTGAACAGCACGTTTTGTTTAAAACAATATCATGTTGAAGCAGCACAGATACAGTACGGGTTTACAGTTCATTCTTCATTGAGTTTGGATAAGATATGCCTAATCTCAATGTGGAGAGCTCCAACAATGTCTTCAAAGGTTTGATCCCATCTGCCGCCACATTCAGGCTAAGCTAAGGCAACCTAGCAGCGTTTAAAAAAGCGTGGGTACCTCGACCATCATAATGTGCCTTTTACACTGGCTACAAGACATGCTGGACTGGTGCTCTGTGTACATCTTTACGCCTGAAAGTCGAACTTAGATGCTCCTGCTGTGATCTTGCTCAGGGTATTTTTCCCCTTGTGGAAAACTATAGAAGAAGATCCTTTACGCAATTTCCAAACTGTCGTAAATGAATTCCGACCTGGAGAAGTCAAGCGGAAAAAGCAAGCTAATTAATGAGGACGGGCTAGCTAGCCAAGTGTTAGCGAACAGAACACATCCTTTCTGCTAAGTCTTCATCCCGAGGAGTTCTCCGTGAATACATATTGGATAGATTGATTTAAATATGTTGCATGCTGTTCTCTCTGCATACAACAACAACAACAACAACAACACTCCCTTGCTAGCTTGTTAGCTTCCGCACAGTACTTCTTCCTTTAGCTCACCAGTTTGTGTAACCGCCGCCCCAGGATAAATGTTGATTTACATATTTGAAATTGACGGGAGCTCCTTCCAGCGCCCTAAATGTCCATCCTTATATTTAACTGTGAATATGTTTTGTTTTTTGATACCATTTCTGTGCAAAGCGGCTAGCTCATTCAAACGGCAATGAGCTAACTAAGCTAATCTCGCTGTTTTAAGATACCATCAAGTCGAGACAAACATAACATGTGTCTTTTATATCTTCAGTTTGAAGCCGATTCGTTCAGGAATGGTTTTCAGGTCAAAGCAGGACTATATACTATCGTCTGTGATGAGTGGGTTTTTCCCCAACCAGCATGTTTTCCCGTTTATCTTTTGTTATCCAATGCCTATTTATTTTGACAATTCAGAGTTTTGCCATGTGTTTTTCTGTGTTTGCGTTGTACATAATACACAACAAAGACGCTTGCTTTTTTGCACCTCTTAGGGAAATCATTTATGTTGTTTCTTTGATCGCACAAATCAATGTCTCTGCTGTTTGAAATGTTGTTTTTTATATGCAAGAGGTATCATGTTAGCGGTGTGATGACGCATAACAACAAGTCTTCCTTCAAAATAAATACAATTTTTTTTAAAAAGCAACTTGTGTAAGATCTTTTTGTGTCGTTTCTTCATCGGAAATATACACTGATCCGATCCCTTTTGCCAGTTCACTATCCTCCAGACCCACACATTCATTTGTGTCCTCTGTGGAGCGCATCGGGTTTTGGTCCATTGCTTTGAGGTTATACCTACCCCACCTTTAAGTCCAATTGTACTCCACAGAGGACATCCTGGGCTTTTCAAACATATGACATATGTGGGGGGTGGCTTTGAAAAAGATAATTTCATTGTATTTCAAAATGGCGTCCATCAACACAAGCACTATTTATAGAAAGAGAATTGGTAAGTTTGTATTTACCAGTGTTGTGAGTTCAATATTTTTAATTACTTCTATTAAGGGAACATCTTAGGAGTTAGTGGAGTGAGTTTTCAGAGCAGTGTAACACTTATTTGACCTCAAACTAAATCACGAGGACATGGGGATTTGCTAACTTTTTATTTCCCCCGTTTCACACACATGGAGTCCACGATGGGCCAACACTAACACGTAGGGTTCTGTCGGGTTCATGGCTGACGGATGCAGTGGGAAAACATACATCAAGTGCCTCCAGGGTCAGATGTATCTCTGCATTTCAAAAAAGGATGGAGTGCTACAAATGAGGGCTCAGTATTTGTTGCATTGAGTTGTTGTGTTCTAATGTTGTCTAAATGTACCTGTATCTTCATGTCCTCTACAAAGGACACGCAATAAAGTTTTGTTAGTCATTATGTTTATACCACCCTAAAGACACGTGTGATAAAAAAAAGGAATTTTGAAACCTTGAGTTGTGTGTGTGTGTGTGTGTGTGTGTGTGTGTGTGTGTGTGTGTGTGTGTGTGTGTGTGTGTGTGTGTGTGTGTGTGTGTGTGTGTGTGTGTGTGTGTGTGTGTGTGTGTGTGTGTGTGTGTGTGTGTGTGTGTGTGGCCTAGCATTACTATACTTGTGGGGACCTACATCGTTTACAGAGTCACGTGTGGGGACTCGCCTCCCTTATGGGGACAACATGGAGGTTAGGATAAGACTCCAGGAAATGTGTGTGTGTGTGTGTGTGCTTCCCTAGAGCAAGTGGTACTGCTTTGTATGAATGTGTGAATGACTGGTAGAATAAAAGCGCTTTGTAAGTAGAGTCCATTTACTAATACAGACAGGCATACTCCAGTTAGTCAAAGCGTTGCAGAGTCGGCAACAGTTTGCGCAGGTATAGTAAGACATGGAGGTCCGCCTATCAGTCTTGCCTCAGCGATAGATAGCAGAGTAAAGAGAATATGACAATATCAACACATGTGATCTTTCAGGACCAACATTTTTTTATTGAAACTAATTAAAACCACAGTCATTGACCCCATGGCCTTAAGTTTAGTTGACCGTCCCCGTTCATTACTGTAACGAAAACAGTAAATGGAGCAGCTTTAGCTAACATGGCTACTTTCCAGCTGTTGTCCGGGGTGATAATAGATACCCTAAAAGAACAATACATCACAAGCATTAATAAAACCAGTCTTTAAATCGAGCCCGTAATCAAAAGTGAATTTGTATTATTTTCCACAAATGTTTCGTATATTTATCACATGCTATTCTCCTGTTCTCCACTAGAGGTGTTACTGCCTCTCAGTGAGACATAAAGGATGTCTCCCTCACCGTTTTCTCCTCCTTTCATCCCCACCTCTCATCACCCTCCCAACACCCTCACTTTCCCCATTGTATTTCCTCCCCCTTTCTCCCCCCCGTTTTCCTCCTTTTCCAATCTTCTCCTCATCTTCCAGCTCCCCCCCCCCTTCCCTCCACACGTTCCCATTCAGTCCAATTTTGGTTCTCTCCCCCCCCCCCACCATCTTTTTTTCCCAGCAGTCCCCTGCGGTGTTGCAATCACCTCTGCTGCTGTTGATTAAGCTGAGAGAGATTGGCTGTCCACGACCCAATAACCCCTGAGGGCGTCTCCTCCTCTCTCTCTCACCTCCTCCCCTCCCCCCCCCCCCCCAGCTGCAATCTCTCCTTTCATTTTGTATTCTCCTTTCCTCCTTCTCCTTCTTTCCCCCTTGTCCAGCAGCCTTGGCCTTTTCTCTTGTTCTTGTTTTTCTCCTCTCTCTTCATCTCATGTTCTTTCCCCAAGATATTCCATCATCTCCTCTCTCACCCCCCCCCCTAGGAGTCTTTTCCTCCATCCTTCATTCTTGCATCCCCCACCTCATTGCTTTCTACCTCCCTTCTTCCTCACACTTCCTCTCCACTCCTTTGTCCTCACGTTTTGAGCTCTTCTCCTAACCTCTACATTTTCTGTCAGGCAAAATCATCTCAAAACAAACTTGCTTTATCTGAGTCTTCATCCATATTGCTCATGACTTCTGCCCAGTTACACTGAGGCTGACCGGACCACCCAACACCCCCCCCCCCCCCCATAACAGTCTACATCGGTCAGGTTTCGTGGATTTTTCCTGTGATGTAAAACATTAGATTGAAACAGATTCAGAGAGTTTCACTCAAGTTCTTTGAGACGGATAAATCAGTCAAAGTGAGAGCTACGGATACAAACGGCTAACTTCCAAGGCTTCTTGATATTTAAACTGTTCTTGACTGAATGCAAACCGTTCTAAAACTTGAATCAGGACTGTATTCACCTGCCATGGTTTGTTTACAGCAGGGTGGCAAACTCAATATACCCGCGGACACATCAGCATTATGGCTGCACTCAAAGGGCCGGTTGTAACTTTAAGACTATATAAAAATACATATATAAATATTTAATATATATAAACGTATGTATTATATTACATTATTGCCTCTGCATTGGATTATTATGGGGTAGGGTAATAACTTCATAATTAACTACATCTGAAAGCAGAAGTCTAGGGAAAATAATTGGAAGTCTCTTCAGTGAGAATGTCACAAAATGATTTTTAAAAAAAAGTCAAATTCTGAACAAAATTCATATTTGAGATGCATTGTGGGACATGTAGTTTATGGGCAAAGTGCTTCTGTAAATCGGCATGTAACCGTAT